>NW_028122671.1:0-114942 GCF_965194805.1 Balaenoptera borealis | reverse complement strand
ACTCTGTTCTGTTTTGTAATTCAGTTCAAGTGTAACGGTTTTTACATTCCCTCTATCAGTGATACCTTATGAGAAGTGTCCTTTTCTGTGTGACTTATTTCACTTAGAATCGTCGTACCTAAATCCACTCATCATGCTGCTACTAGCCTTATGACATTGATTTCATGGCTGAGTGATATTCCATTGTACATAAGGACCACAACTTCTTTACCCATTTTTCTCTTTCCTGGGATATTTAAGGTGGAATGAAGTGGAGGTCCTTGTCAACAGAGCAGCCCTAAACTTTGGGGTGCTTGTGTCTTGCTGATTTTTCATTTTCCCAATTCATACCCCCATGAGTGGAAGTGCCCTATGCTCTCTAAGCTGTGTTTTTCAGATGTTTCAGGACTCACCGTACACTTCTCCAGAGTGGCTGTTGGCAATTTACATCCCGCCCATCAGTGTAGCAAGGCTCCCATTTCTCCATGGCCTGTCCTGCATTTCTGGTTTTGACACTTTTTTCAGCATGGCCCTTTTGACCGATGGGAAGCGAGACTTGTTTGTAGCGCTGATTTGCCTTTCCAGGTTGCTTGGTTGGCCAAAAAGGGCGTATGCGTTTTTTCCTGAATATATTCAGGAAAAAACGCATACGCCCTTTTTGGCCAAGGGCATCATTGTCAACGTTTTGCCGCTTTTCATGTGCTTTAAATGCAATTCGAATCTACCTCCTGAAATCTCTTTCCTGCAATTCTGCCTTGATTTCAAATCCTCTTCTTTGCCTTCCCTCAATATATTTGTGGACGAGAGTTATCATTTATAACTCTGCAGGTTTGTGAATTGCAGTGCCCTGAACCTCCATTTTACAACTCGTTTTTATGGGAGCTGGCCGCAAAATCGCAGAATGGCTTCAGGCCCTGTTCTGGTTCCGGGGGGCAGGCTGAGCCTGTGGTTAATTCTTCTTTCTGATGGGAAAATAGAGTGACCTGTGCCTGTCCCAACACCAAGAGCTAGTCTCTCGTTGGTTCCACGTCTTCCCGTTTATCCTCAGGACAAATTGCAACCTGTACGGAACAGGAGGTTAAAGGTGCTGATGCTCCAAGTAGGGAGCTTGCTAGTAAAGCGGCTGGAATGGCGAACCCGGGCACAAGGCGATGAGAAATGAGGTGCGTTTTAGAAACCTTTCCCCATCACACGGTGTACCATCTTCTGGGTTTCTCATGCATGTTTTTGATGTAGGAAGATGCCCTTGAACCTGGAGATTTGGGACCCATGCGATGGGTACCATGCAGTATTACTTTAAAGGGTCTGCGTTTGCTCACCCAACCTCACCAAACCTCTCAGCCCCAAGAGTGTCCACCCTTATGTCTCATCCAGCTGTGGGTCTAGATATGGTCAATCCAGGTTGCATCACAGCCCCTGAACGCATTGTGTAAGAATTCCTCTCTCGTTCACTGTCTTTGTTTCATGGGCTTTTCAAAGTAATTTATTTTCATAATGGGATTTAGCTGCTTTTCACTGCTGTGTTTATGCCGCTTTACACCCACTTGACACACTAACAGAGAGATATCAATACATAGGCTTTACGATTATTACTAGTCAGATATAATCTTGTGCGGTGAATAGGGCGTGTTGAGTCCAGTTCTCTGAGCAAGGAGTAGGTCTTGTCTATTACATATTGGGTTTATGGAACGGTATCTGAGCTAATTTGATACCCTTGTTTTATGTATCACCCCACCTCACCTTTCCCGTTAAGCAGCCATAGTGTGTTTTCTGCATGTGTGACTCTGTTCTGTTTTGTAATTCAGTTCAAGTGTAACGGTTTTTACATTCCCTCTATCAGTCATACCTTATGAGAAGTGTCCTTTTCTGTGTGACTTATTTCACTTAGAATCGTCGTACCTAAATCCACTCATCATGCTGCTACTAGCCTTATGACATTGATTTCATGGCTGAGTGATATTCCATTGTACATAAGGACCACAACTTCTTTACCCATTTTTCTCTTTCCTGGGATATTTAAGGTGGAATGAAGTGGAGGTCCTTGTCAACAGAGCAGCCCTAAACTTTGGGGTGCTTGTGTCTTGCTGATTTTTCATTTTCCCAATTCATACCCCCATGAGTGGAAGTGCCCTATGCTCTCTAAGCTGTGTTTTTCAGATGTTTCAGGACTCACCGTACACTTCTCCAGAGTGGCTGTTGGCAATTTACATCCCGCCCATCAGTGTAGCAAGGCTCCCATTTCTCCATGGCCTGTCCTGCATTTCTGGTTTTGACACTTTTTTCAGCATGGCCCTTTTGACCGATGGGAAGCGAGACTTGTTTGTAGCGCTGATTTGCCTTTCCAGGTTGCTTGGTTGGCCAAAAAGGGCGTATGCGTTTTTTCCTGAATATATTCAGGAAAAAACGCATACGCCCTTTTTGGCCAAGGGCATCATTGTCAACGTTTTGCCGCTTTTCATGTGCTTTAAAGGCGATTCGAATCTACCTCCTGAAATCTCTTTCCTGCAATTCTGCCTTGATTTCAAATCCTCTTCTTTGCCTTCCCTCAATATATTTGTGGACGAGAGTTATCATTTATAACTCTGCAGGTTTGTGAATTGCAGTGCCCTGAACCTCCATTTTACAACTCGTTTTTATGGGAGCTGGCCGCAAAATCGCAGAATGGCTTCAGGCCCTGTTCTGGTTCCGGGGGGCAGGCTGAGCCTGTGGTTAATTCTTCTTTCTGATGGGAAAATAGAGTGACCTGTGCCTGTCCCAACACCAAGAGCTAGTCTCTCGTTGGTTCCACGTCTTCCCGTTTATCCTCAGGACAAATTGCAACCTGTACGGAACAGGAGGTTAAAGGTGCTGATGCTCCAAGTAGGGAGCTTGCTAGTAAAGCGGCTGGAATGGCGAACCCGGGCACAAGGCGATGAGAAATGAGGTGCGTTTTAGAAACCTTTCCCCATCACACGGTGTACCATCTTCTGGGTTTCTCATGCATGTTTTTGATGTAGGAAGATGCCCTTGAACCTGGAGATTTGGGACCCATGCGATGGGTATCATGCAGTATTACTTTAAAGGGTCTGCGTTTGCTCACCCAACCTCACCAAACCTCTCAGCCCCAAGAGTGTCCACCCTTATGTCTCATCCAGCTGTGGGTCTAGATATGGTCAATCCAGGTTGCATCACAGCCCCTGAACGCATTGTGTAAGAATTCCTCTCTCGTTCACTGTCTTTGTTTCATGGGTTTTTCAAAGTAATTTATTTTCATAATGGGATTTAGCTGCTTTTCACTGCTGTGTTTATGCCGCTTTACACCCACTTGACACACTAACAGAGAGATATCAATACATAGGCTTTACGATTATTACTAGTCAGATATATTCTTGTGCGGTGAATAGGGCGTGTTGAGTCCAGTTCTCTGAGCAAGGAGTAGGTCTTGTCTATTACATATTGGGTTTATGGAACGGTATCTGAGCTAATTTGATACCCTTGTTTTATGTATCACTCCACCTCACCTTTCCCGTTAAGCAGCCATAGTGTGTTTTCTGCATGTGTGACTCTGTTCTGTTTTGTAATTCAGTTCAAGTGTAACGGTTTTTACATTCCCTCTATCAGTGATACCTTATGAGAAGTGTCCTTTTCTGTGTGACTTATTTCACTTAGAATCGTCGTACCTAAATCCATTCATCATGCTGCTACTAGCCTTATGACATTGATTTCATGGCTGAGTGATATTCCATTGTACATAAGGACCACAACTTCTTTACCCATTTTTCTCTTTCCTGGGATATTTAAGGTGGAATGAAGTGGAGGTCCTTGTCAACAGAGCAGCCCTAAACTTTGGGGTGCTTGTGTCTTGCTGATTTTTCATTTTCCCAATTCATACCCCCATGAGTGGAAGTGCCCTATGCTCTCTAAGCTGTGTTTTTCAGATGTTTCAGGACTCACCGTACACTTCTCCAGAGTGGCTGTTGGCAATTTACATCCCGCCCATCAGTGTAGCAAGGCTCCCATTTCTCCATGGCCTGTCCTGCATTTCTGGTTTTGACACTTTTTTCAGCATGGCCCTTTTGACCGATGGGAAGCGAGACTTGTTTGTAGCGCTGATTTGCCTTTCCAGGTTGCTTGGTTGGCCAAAAAGGGCGTATGCGTTTTTTCCTGAATATATTCAGGAAAAAACGCATACGCCCTTTTTGGCCAAGGGCATCATTGTCAACGTTTTGCCGCTTTTCATGTGCTTTAAATGCAATTCGAATCTACCTCCTGAAATCTCTTTCCTGCAATTCTGCCTTGATTTCAAATCCTCTTCTTTGCCTTCCCTCAATATATTTGTGGACGAGAGTTATCATTTATAACTCTGCAGGTTTGTGAATTGCAGTGCCCTGAACCTCCATTTTACAACTCGTTTTTATGGGAGCTGGCCGCAAAATCGCAGAATGGCTTCAGGCCCTGTTCTGGTTCCGGGGGGCAGGCTGAGCCTGTGGTTAATTCTTCTTTCTGATGGGAAAATAGAGTGACCTGTGCCTGTCCCAACACCAAGAGCTAGTCTCTCGTTGGTTCCACGTCTTCCCGTTTATCCTCAGGACAAATTGCAACCTGTACGGAACAGGAGGTTAAAGGTGCTGATGCTCCAAGTAGGGAGCTTGCTAGTAAAGCGGCTGGAATGGCGAACCCGGGCACAAGGCGATGAGAAATGAGGTGCGTTTTAGAAACCTTTCCCCATCACACTGTGTACCATCTTCTGGGTTTCTCATGCATGTTTTTGATGTAGGAAGATGCCCTTGAACCTGGAGATTTGGGACCCATGCGATGGGTACCATGCAGTATTACTTTAAAGGGTCTGCGTTTGCTCACCCAACCTCACCAAACCTCTCAGCCCCAAGAGTGTCCACCCTTATGTCTCATCCAGCTGTGGGTCTAGATATGGTCAATCCAGGTTGCATCACAGCCCCTGAACGCATTGTGTAAGAATTCCTCTCTCGTTCACTGTCTTTGTTTCATGGGCTTTTCAAAGTAATTTATTTTCATAATGGGATTTAGCTGCTTTTCACTGCTGTGTTTATGCCGCTTTACACCCACTTGACACACTAACAGAGAGATATCAATACATAGGCTTTACGATTATTACTAGTCAGATATAATCTTGTGCGGTGAATAGGGCGTGTTGAGTCCAGTTCTCTGAGCAAGGAGTAGGTCTTGTCTATTACATATTGGGTTTATGGAACGGTATCTGAGCTAATTTGATACCCTTGTTTTATGTATCACCCCACCTCACCTTTCCCGTTAAGCAGCCATAGTGTGTTTTCTGCATGTGTGACTCTGTTCTGTTTTGTAATTCAGTTCAAGTGTAACGGTTTTTACATTCCCTCTATCAGTCATACCTTATGAGAAGTGTCCTTTTCTGTGTGACTTATTTCACTTAGAATCGTCGTACCTAAATCCACTCATCATGCTGCTACTAGCCTTATGACATTGATTTCATGGCTGAGTGATATTCCATTGTACATAAGGACCACAACTTCTTTACCCATTTTTCTCTTTCCTGGGATATTTAAGGTGGAATGAAGTGGAGGTCCTTGTCAACAGAGCAGCCCTAAACTTTGGGGTGCTTGTGTCTTGCTGATTTTTCATTTTCCCAATTCATACCCCCATGAGTGGAAGTGCCCTATGCTCTCTAAGCTGTGTTTTTCAGATGTTTCAGGACTCACCGTACACTTCTCCAGAGTGGCTGTTGGCAATTTACATCCCGCCCATCAGTGTAGCAAGGCTCCCATTTCTCCATGGCCTGTCCTGCATTTCTGGTTTTGACACTTTTTTCAGCATGGCCCTTTTGACCGATGGGAAGCGAGACTTGTTTGTAGCGCTGATTTGCCTTTCCAGGTTGCTTGGTTGGCCAAAAAGGGCGTATGCGTTTTTTCCTGAATATATTCAGGAAAAAACGCATACGCCCTTTTTGGCCAAGGGCATCATTGTCAACGTTTTGCCGCTTTTCATGTGCTTTAAAGGCGATTCGAATCTACCTCCTGAAATCTCTTTCCTGCAATTCTGCCTTGATTTCAAATCCTCTTCTTTGCCTTCCCTCAATATATTTGTGGACGAGAGTTATCATTTATAACTCTGCAGGTTTGTGAATTGCAGTGCCCTGAACCTCCATTTTACAACTCGTTTTTATGGGAGCTGGCCGCAAAATCGCAGAATGGCTTCAGGCCCTGTTCTGGTTCCGGGGGGCAGGCTGAGCCTGTGGTTAATTCTTCTTTCTGATGGGAAAATAGAGTGACCTGTGCCTGTCCCAACACCAAGAGCTAGTCTCTCGTTGGTTCCACGTCTTCCCGTTTATCCTCAGGACAAATTGCAACCTGTACGGAACAGGAGGTTAAAGGTGCTGATGCTCCAAGTAGGGAGCTTGCTAGTAAAGCGGCTGGAATGGCGAACCCGGGCACAAGGCGATGAGAAATGAGGTGCGTTTTAGAAACCTTTCCCCATCACACGGTGTACCATCTTCTGGGTTTCTCATGCATGTTTTTGATGTAGGAAGATGCCCTTGAACCTGGAGATTTGGGACCCATGCGATGGGTACCATGCAGTATTACTTTAAAGGGTCTGCGTTTGCTCACCCAACCTCACCAAACCTCTCAGCCCCAAGAGTGTCCACCCTTATGTCTCATCCAGCTGTGGGTCTAGATATGGTCAATCCAGGTTGCATCACAGCCCCTGAACGCATTGTGTAAGAATTCCTCTCTCGTTCACTGTCTTTGTTTCATGGGCTTTTCAAAGTAATTTATTTTCATAATGGGATTTAGCTGCTTTTCACTGCTGTGTTTATGCCGCTTTACACCCACTTGACACACTAACAGAGAGATATCAATACATAGGCTTTACGATTATTACTAGTCAGATATAATCTTGTGCGGTGAATAGGGCGTGTTGAGTCCAGTTCTCTGAGCAAGGAGTAGGTCTTGTCTATTACATATTGGGTTTATGGAACGGTATCTGAGCTAATTTGATACCCTTGTTTTATGTATCACCCCACCTCACCTTTCCCGTTAAGCAGCCATAGTGTGTTTTCTGCATGTGTGACTCTGTTCTGTTTTGTAATTCAGTTCAAGTGTAACGGTTTTTACATTCCCTCTATCAGTCATACCTTATGAGAAGTGTCCTTTTCTGTGTGACTTATTTCACTTAGAATCGTCGTACCTAAATCCACTCATCATGCTGCTACTAGCCTTATGACATTGATTTCATGGCTGAGTGATATTCCATTGTACATAAGGACCACAACTTCTTTACCCATTTTTCTCTTTCCTGGGATATTTAAGGTGGAATGAAGTGGAGGTCCTTGTCAACAGAGCAGCCCTAAACTTTGGGGTGCTTGTGTCTTGCTGATTTTTCATTTTCCCAATTCATACCCCCATGAGTGGAAGTGCCCTATGCTCTCTAAGCTGTGTTTTTCAGATGTTTCAGGACTCACCGTACACTTCTCCAGAGTGGCTGTTGGCAATTTACATCCCGCCCATCAGTGTAGCAAGGCTCCCATTTCTCCATGGCCTGTCCTGCATTTCTGGTTTTGACACTTTTTTCAGCATGGCCCTTTTGACCGATGGGAAGCGAGACTTGTTTGTAGCGCTGATTTGCCTTTCCAGGTTGCTTGGTTGGCCAAAAAGGGCGTATGCGTTTTTTCCTGAATATATTCAGGAAAAAACGCATACGCCCTTTTTGGCCAAGGGCATCATTGTCAACGTTTTGCCGCTTTTCATGTGCTTTAAAGGCGATTCGAATCTACCTCCTGAAATCTCTTTCCTGCAATTCTGCCTTGATTTCAAATCCTCTTCTTTGCCTTCCCTCAATATATTTGTGGACGAGAGTTATCATTTATAACTCTGCAGGTTTGTGAATTGCAGTGCCCTGAACCTCCATTTTACAACTCGTTTTTATGGGAGCTGGCCGCAAAATCGCAGAATGGCTTCAGGCCCTGTTCTGGTTCCGGGGGGCAGGCTGAGCCTGTGGTTAATTCTTCTTTCTGATGGGAAAATAGAGTGACCTGTGCCTGTCCCAACACCAAGAGCTAGTCTCTCGTTGGTTCCACGTCTTCCCGTTTATCCTCAGGACAAATTGCAACCTGTACGGAACAGGAGGTTAAAGGTGCTGATGCTCCAAGTAGGGAGCTTGCTAGTAAAGCGGCTGGAATGGCGAACCCGGGCACAAGGCGATGAGAAATGAGGTGCGTTTTAGAAACCTTTCCCCATCACACGGTGTACCATCTTCTGGGTTTCTCATGCATGTTTTTGATGTAGGAAGATGCCCTTGAACCTGGAGATTTGGGACCCATGCGATGGGTATCATGCAGTATTACTTTAAAGGGTCTGCGTTTGCTCACCCAACCTCACCAAACCTCTCAGCCCCAAGAGTGTCCACCCTTATGTCTCATCCAGCTGTGGGTCTAGATATGGTCAATCCAGGTTGCATCACAGCCCCTGAACGCATTGTGTAAGAATTCCTCTCTCGTTCACTGTCTTTGTTTCATGGGTTTTTCAAAGTAATTTATTTTCATAATGGGGTTTAGCTGCTTTTCACTGCTGTGTTTATGCCGCTTTACACCCACTTGACACACTAACAGAGAGATATCAATACATAGGCTTTACGATTATTACTAGTCAGATATATTCTTGTGCGGTGAATAGGGCGTGTTGAGTCCAGTTCTCTGAGCAAGGAGTAGGTCTTGTCTATTACATATTGGGTTTATGGAACGGTATCTGAGCTAATTTGAAACCCTTGTTTTATGTATCACTCCACCTCACCTTTCCCGTTAAGCAGCCATAGTGTGTTTTCTGCATGTGTGACTCTGTTCTGTTTTGTAATTCAGTTCAAGTGTAACGGTTTTTACATTCCCTCTATCAGTGATACCTTATGAGAAGTGTCCTTTTCTGTGTGACTTATTTCACTTAGAATCGTCGTACCTAAATCCATTCATCATGCTGCTACTAGCCTTATGACATTGATTTCATGGCTGAGTGATATTCCATTGTACATAAGGACCACAACTTCTTTACCCATTTTTCTCTTTCCTGGGATATTTAAGGTGGAATGAAGTGGAGGTCCTTGTCAACAGAGCAGCCCTAAACTTTGGGGTGCTTGTGTCTTGCTGATTTTTCATTTTCCCAATTTATACCCCCATGAGTGGAAGTGCCCTATGCTCTCTAAGCTGTGTTTTTCAGATGTTTCAGGACTCACCGGACACTTCTCCAGAGTGGCTCTTGGCAATTTACATCCCGCCCATCAGTGTAGCAAGGCTCCCATTTCTCCATGGCCTGTCCTGCATTTCTGGTTTTGACACTTTTTTCAGCATGGCCCTTTTGACCGATGGGAAGCGAGACTTGTTTGTAGCGCTGATTTGCCTTTCCAGGTTGCTTGGTTGGCCAAAAAGGGCGTATGCGTTTTTTCCTGAATATATTCAGGAAAAAACGCATACGCCCTTTTTGGCCAAGGGCATCATTGTCAACGTTTTGCCGCTTTTCATGTGCTTTAAAGGCGATTCGAATCTACCTCCTGAAATCTCTTTCCTGCAATTCTGCCTTGATTTCAAATCCTCTTCTTTGCCTTCCCTCAATATATTTGTGGACGAGAGTTATCATTTATAACTCTGCAGGTTTGTGAATTGCAGTGCCCTGAAACTCCATTTTACAACTCGTTTTTATGGGAGCTGGCCGCAAAATCGCAGAATGGCTTCAGGCCCTGTTCTGGTTCCGGGGGGCAGGCTGAGCCTGTGGTTAATTCTTCTTTCTGATGGGAAAATAGAGTGACCTGTGCCTGTCCCAACACCAAGAGCTAGTCTCTCATTGGTTCCACGTCTTCCCGTTTATCCTCAGGACAAATTGCAACCTGTACGGAACAGGAGGTTAAAGGTGCTGATGCTCCAAGTAGGGAGCTTGCTAGTAAAGCGGCTGGAATGGCGAACCCGGGCACAAGGCGATGAGAAATGAGGTGCGTTTTAGAAACCTTTCCCCATCACACGGTGTACCATCTTCTGGGTTTCTCATGCATGTTTTTGATGTAGGAAGATGCCCTTGAACCTGGAGATTTGGGACCCATGCGATGGGTATCATGCAGTATTCCTTTAAAGGGTCTGCGTTTGCTCACCCAACCTCACCAAACCTCTCAGCCCCAAGAGTGTCCACCCTTATGTCTGATCCAGCTGTGAGTCTAGATATGGTCAATCCAGGTTGCATCACAGCCCCTGAACGCATTGTGTAAGAATTTCTCTCTCTTTCACTGTCTTTGTTTCATGGGTGTTTCAAAGTAATTTATTTTTATAATGGGGTTTAGCTGCTTTTCACTGCTGTGTTTATGCCGCTTTACACCCACTTGACACACTAACAGAGAGATATCAATACATAGGTTTTACGATTATTATTAGTCAGATATATTCTTGTGCGGTGAATAGGGCGTGTTGAGTCCAGTTCTCTGAGCAAGGAGTAGGTCTTGTCTATTACATATTGGGTTTATGGAATGGTATCTGAGCTAATTTGATACCCTTGTTTTATGTATCACCCCACCTCACCTTTCCCGTTAAGCAGCCATAGTGTGTTTTCTGCATGTGTGACTCTGTTCTGTTTTGTAATTCAGTTCAAGTGTAACGGTTTTTACATTCCCTCTATCAGTCATACCTTATGAGAAGTGTCCTTTTCTGTGTGACTTATTTCACTTAGAATCGTCGTACCTAAATCCACTCATCATGCTGCTACTAGCCTTATGACATTGATTTCATGGCTGAGTGATATTCCATTGTACATAAGGACCACAACTTCTTTACCCATTTTTCTCTTTCCTGGGATATTTAAGGTGGAATGAAGTGGAGGTCCTTGTCAACAGAGCAGCCCTAAACTTTGGGGTGCTTGTGTCTTGCTGATTTTTCATTTTCCCAATTCATACCCCCATGAGTGGAAGTGCCCTATGCTCTCTAAGCTGTGTTTTTCAGATGTTTCAGGACTCACCGTACACTTCTCCAGAGTGGCTGTTGGCAATTTACATCCCGCCCATCAGTGTAGCAAGGCTCCCATTTCTCCATGGCCTGTCCTGCATTTCTGGTTTTGACACTTTTTTCAGCATGGCCCTTTTGACCGATGGGAAGCGAGACTTGTTTGTAGCGCTGATTTGCCTTTCCAGGTTGCTTGGTTGGCCAAAAAGGGCGTATGCGTTTTTTCCTGAATATATTCAGGAAAAAACGCATACGCCCTTTTTGGCCAAGGGCATCATTGTCAACGTTTTGCCGCTTTTCATGTGCTTTAAAGGCGATTCGAATCTACCTCCTGAAATCTCTTTCCTGCAATTCTGCCTTGATTTCAAATCCTCTTCTTTGCCTTCCCTCAATATATTTGTGGACGAGAGTTATCATTTATAACTCTGCAGGTTTGTGAATTGCAGTGCCCTGAACCTCCATTTTACAACTCGTTTTTATGGGAGCTGGCCGCAAAATCGCAGAATGGCTTCAGGCCCTGTTCTGGTTCCGGGGGGCAGGCTGAGCCTGTGGTTAATTCTTCTTTCTGATGGGAAAATAGAGTGACCTGTGCCTGTCCCAACACCAAGAGCTAGTCTCTCATTGGTTCCACGTCTTCCCGTTTATCCTCAGGACAAATTGCAACCTGTACGGAACAGGAGGTTAAAGGTGCTGATGCTCCAAGTAGGGAGCTTGCTAGTAAAGCGGCTGGAATGGCGAACCCGGGCACAAGGCGATGAGAAATGAGGTGCGTTTTAGAAACCTTTCCCCATCACACGGTGTACCATCTTCTGGGTTTCTCATGCATGTTTTTGATGTAGGAAGATGCCCTTGAACCTGGAGATTTGGGACCCATGCGATGGGTATCATGCAGTATTACTTTAAAGGGTCTGCGTTTGCTCACCCAACCTCACCAAACCTCTCAGCCCCAAGAGTGTCCACCCTTATGTCTCATCCAGCTGTGGGTCTAGATATGGTCAATCCAGGTTGCATCACAGCCCCTGAACGCATTGTGTAAGAATTCCTCTCTCGTTCACTGTCTTTGTTTCATGGGTTTTTCAAAGTAATTTATTTTCATAATGGGATTTAGCTGCTTTTCACTGCTGTGTTTATGCCGCTTTACACCCACTTGACACACTAACAGAGAGATATCAATACATAGGCTTTACGATTATTACTAGTCAGATATATTCTTGTGCGGTGAATAGGGCGTGTTGAGTCCAGTTCTCTGAGCAAGGAGTAGGTCTTGTCTATTACATATTGGGTTTATGGAACGGTATCTGTGCTAATTTGAAACCCTTGTTTTATGTATCACTCCACCTCACCTTTCCCGTTAAGCAGCCATAGTGTGTTTTCTGCATGTGTGACTCTGTTCTGTTTTGTAATTCAGTTCAAGTGTAACGGTTTTTACATTCCCTCTATCAGTCATACCTTATGAGAAGTGTCCTTTTCTGTGTGACTTATTTCACTTAGAATCGTCGTACCTAAATCCATTCATCATGCTGCTACTAGCCTTATGACATTGATTTCATGGCTGAGTGATATTCCATTGTACATAAGGACCACAACTTCTTTACCCATTTTTCTCTTTCCTGGGATATTTAAGGTGGAATGAAGTGGAGGTCCTTGTCAACAGAGCAGCCCTAAACTTTGGGGTGCTTGTGTCTTGCTGATTTTTCATTTTCCCAATTCATACCCCCATGAGTGGAAGTGCCCTATGCTCTCTAAGCTGTGTTTTTCAGATGTTTCAGGACTCACCGTACACTTCTCCAGAGTGGCTGTTGGCAATTTACATCCCGCCCATCAGTGTAGCAAGGCTCCCATTTCTCCATGGCCTGTCCTGCATTTCTGGTTTTGACACTTTTTTCAGCATGGCCCTTTTGACCGATGGGAAGCGAGACTTGTTTGTAGCGCTGATTTGCCTTTCCAGGTTGCTTGGTTGGCCAAAAAGGGCGTATGCGTTTTTTCCTGAATATATTCAGGAAAAAACGCATACGCCCTTTTTGGCCAAGGGCATCATTGTCAACGTTTTGCCGCTTTTCATGTGCTTTAAATGCAATTCGAATCTACCTCCTGAAATCTCTTTCCTGCAATTCTGCCTTGATTTCAAATCCTCTTCTTTGCCTTCCCTCAATATATTTGTGGACGAGAGTTATCATTTATAACTCTGCAGGTTTGTGAATTGCAGTGCCCTGAACCTCCATTTTACAACTCGTTTTTATGGGAGCTGGCCGCAAAATCGCAGAATGGCTTCAGGCCCTGTTCTGGTTCCGGGGGGCAGGCTGAGCCTGTGGTTAATTCTTCTTTCTGATGGGAAAATAGAGTGACCTGTGCCTGTCCCAACACCAAGAGCTAGTCTCTCGTTGGTTCCACGTCTTCCCGTTTATCCTCAGGACAAATTGCAACCTGTACGGAACAGGAGGTTAAAGGTGCTGATGCTCCAAGTAGGGAGCTTGCTAGTAAAGCGGCTGGAATGGCGAACCCGGGCACAAGGCGATGAGAAATGAGGTGCGTTTTAGAAACCTTTCCCCATCACACTGTGTACCATCTTCTGGGTTTCTCATGCATGTTTTTGATGTAGGAAGATGCCCTTGAACCTGGAGATTTGGGACCCATGCGATGGGTACCATGCAGTATTACTTTAAAGGGTCTGCGTTTGCTCACCCAACCTCACCAAACCTCTCAGCCCCAAGAGTGTCCACCCTTATGTCTCATCCAGCTGTGGGTCTAGATATGGTCAATCCAGGTTGCATCACAGCCCCTGAACGCATTGTGTAAGAATTCCTCTCTCGTTCACTGTCTTTGTTTCATGGGCTTTTCAAAGTAATTTATTTTCATAATGGGATTTAGCTGCTTTTCACTGCTGTGTTTATGCCGCTTTACACCCACTTGACACACTAACAGAGAGATATCAATACATAGGCTTTACGATTATTACTAGTCAGATATAATCTTGTGCGGTGAATAGGGCGTGTTGAGTCCAGTTCTCTGAGCAAGGAGTAGGTCTTGTCTATTACATATTGGGTTTATGGAACGGTATCTGAGCTAATTTGATACCCTTGTTTTATGTATCACCCCACCTCACCTTTCCCGTTAAGCAGCCATAGTGTGTTTTCTGCATGTGTGACTCTGTTCTGTTTTGTAATTCAGTTCAAGTGTAACGGTTTTTACATTCCCTCTATCAGTCATACCTTATGAGAAGTGTCCTTTTCTGTGTGACTTATTTCACTTAGAATCGTCGTACCTAAATCCACTCATCATGCTGCTACTAGCCTTATGACATTGATTTCATGGCTGAGTGATATTCCATTGTACATAAGGACCACAACTTCTTTACCCATTTTTCTCTTTCCTGGGATATTTAAGGTGGAATGAAGTGGAGGTCCTTGTCAACAGAGCAGCCCTAAACTTTGGGGTGCTTGTGTCTTGCTGATTTTTCATTTTCCCAATTCATACCCCCATGAGTGGAAGTGCCCTATGCTCTCTAAGCTGTGTTTTTCAGATGTTTCAGGACTCACCGTACACTTCTCCAGAGTGGCTGTTGGCAATTTACATCCCGCCCATCAGTGTAGCAAGGCTCCCATTTCTCCATGGCCTGTCCTGCATTTCTGGTTTTGACACTTTTTTCAGCATGGCCCTTTTGACCGATGGGAAGCGAGACTTGTTTGTAGCGCTGATTTGCCTTTCCAGGTTGCTTGGTTGGCCAAAAAGGGCGTATGCGTTTTTTCCTGAATATATTCAGGAAAAAACGCATACGCCCTTTTTGGCCAAGGGCATCATTGTCAACGTTTTGCCGCTTTTCATGTGCTTTAAAGGCGATTCGAATCTACCTCCTGAAATCTCTTTCCTGCAATTCTGCCTTGATTTCAAATCCTCTTCTTTGCCTTCCCTCAATATATTTGTGGACGAGAGTTATCATTTATAACTCTGCAGGTTTGTGAATTGCAGTGCCCTGAACCTCCATTTTACAACTCGTTTTTATGGGAGCTGGCCGCAAAATCGCAGAATGGCTTCAGGCCCTGTTCTGGTTCCGGGGGGCAGGCTGAGCCTGTGGTTAATTCTTCTTTCTGATGGGAAAATAGAGTGACCTGTGCCTGTCCCAACACCAAGAGCTAGTCTCTCGTTGGTTCCACGTCTTCCCGTTTATCCTCAGGACAAATTGCAACCTGTACGGAACAGGAGGTTAAAGGTGCTGATGCTCCAAGTAGGGAGCTTGCTAGTAAAGCGGCTGGAATGGCGAACCCGGGCACAAGGCGATGAGAAATGAGGTGCGTTTTAGAAACCTTTCCCCATCACACGGTGTACCATCTTCTGGGTTTCTCATGCATGTTTTTGATGTAGGAAGATGCCCTTGAACCTGGAGATTTGGGACCCATGCGATGGGTATCATGCAGTATTACTTTAAAGGGTCTGCGTTTGCTCACCCAACCTCACCAAACCTCTCAGCCCCAAGAGTGTCCACCCTTATGTCTCATCCAGCTGTGGGTCTAGATATGGTCAATCCAGGTTGCATCACAGCCCCTGAACGCATTGTGTAAGAATTCCTCTCTCGTTCACTGTCTTTGTTTCATGGGCTTTTCAAAGTAATTTATTTTCATAATGGGATTTAGCTGCTTTTCACTGCTGTGTTTATGCCGCTTTACACCCACTTGACACACTAACAGAGAGATATCAATACATAGGCTTTACGATTATTACTAGTCAGATATAATCTTGTGCGGTGAATAGGGCGTGTTGAGTCCAGTTCTCTGAGCAAGGAGTAGGTCTTGTCTATTACATATTGGGTTTATGGAACGGTATCTGAGCTAATTTGATACCCTTGTTTTATGTATCACCCCACCTCACCTTTCCCGTTAAGCAGCCATAGTGTGTTTTCTGCATGTGTGACTCTGTTCTGTTTTGTAATTCAGTTCAAGTGTAACGGTTTTTACATTCCCTCTATCAGTCATACCTTATGAGAAGTGTCCTTTTCTGTGTGACTTATTTCACTTAGAATCGTCGTACCTAAATCCACTCATCATGCTGCTACTAGCCTTATGACATTGATTTCATGGCTGAGTGATATTCCATTGTACATAAGGACCACAACTTCTTTACCCATTTTTCTCTTTCCTGGGATATTTAAGGTGGAATGAAGTGGAGGTCCTTGTCAACAGAGCAGCCCTAAACTTTGGGGTGCTTGTGTCTTGCTGATTTTTCATTTTCCCAATTCATACCCCCATGAGTGGAAGTGCCCTATGCTCTCTAAGCTGTGTTTTTCAGATGTTTCAGGACTCACCGTACACTTCTCCAGAGTGGCTGTTGGCAATTTACATCCCGCCCATCAGTGTAGCAAGGCTCCCATTTCTCCATGGCCTGTCCTGCATTTCTGGTTTTGACACTTTTTTCAGCATGGCCCTTTTGACCGATGGGAAGCGAGACTTGTTTGTAGCGCTGATTTGCCTTTCCAGGTTGCTTGGTTGGCCAAAAAGGGCGTATGCGTTTTTTCCTGAATATATTCAGGAAAAAACGCATACGCCCTTTTTGGCCAAGGGCATCATTGTCAACGTTTTGCCGCTTTTCATGTGCTTTAAAGGCGATTCGAATCTACCTCCTGAAATCTCTTTCCTGCAATTCTGCCTTGATTTCAAATCCTCTTCTTTGCCTTCCCTCAATATATTTGTGGACGAGAGTTATCATTTATAACTCTGCAGGTTTGTGAATTGCAGTGCCCTGAACCTCCATTTTACAACTCGTTTTTATGGGAGCTGGCCGCAAAATCGCAGAATGGCTTCAGGCCCTGTTCTGGTTCCGGGGGGCAGGCTGAGCCTGTGGTTAATTCTTCTTTCTGATGGGAAAATAGAGTGACCTGTGCCTGTCCCAACACCAAGAGCTAGTCTCTCGTTGGTTCCACGTCTTCCCGTTTATCCTCAGGACAAATTGCAACCTGTACGGAACAGGAGGTTAAAGGTGCTGATGCTCCAAGTAGGGAGCTTGCTAGTAAAGCGGCTGGAATGGCGAACCCGGGCACAAGGCGATGAGAAATGAGGTGCGTTTTAGAAACCTTTCCCCATCACACGGTGTACCATCTTCTGGGTTTCTCATGCATGTTTTTGATGTAGGAAGATGCCCTTGAACCTGGAGATTTGGGACCCATGCGATGGGTACCATGCAGTATTACTTTAAAGGGTCTGCGTTTGCTCACCCAACCTCACCAAACCTCTCAGCCCCAAGAGTGTCCACCCTTATGTCTCATCCAGCTGTGGGTCTAGATATGGTCAATCCAGGTTGCATCACAGCCCCTGAACGCATTGTGTAAGAATTCCTCTCTCGTTCACTGTCTTTGTTTCATGGGCTTTTCAAAGTAATTTATTTTCATAATGGGATTTAGCTGCTTTTCACTGCTGTGTTTATGCCGCTTTACACCCACTTGACACACTAACAGAGAGATATCAATACATAGGCTTTACGATTATTACTAGTCAGATATAATCTTGTGCGGTGAATAGGGCGTGTTGAGTCCAGTTCTCTGAGCAAGGAGTAGGTCTTGTCTATTACATATTGGGTTTATGGAACGGTATCTGAGCTAATTTGATACCCTTGTTTTATGTATCACCCCACCTCACCTTTCCCGTTAAGCAGCCATAGTGTGTTTTCTGCATGTGTGACTCTGTTCTGTTTTGTAATTCAGTTCAAGTGTAACGGTTTTTACATTCCCTCTATCAGTCATACCTTATGAGAAGTGTCCTTTTCTGTGTGACTTATTTCACTTAGAATCGTCGTACCTAAATCCACTCATCATGCTGCTACTAGCCTTATGACATTGATTTCATGGCTGAGTGATATTCCATTGTACATAAGGACCACAACTTCTTTACCCATTTTTCTCTTTCCTGGGATATTTAAGGTGGAATGAAGTGGAGGTCCTTGTCAACAGAGCAGCCCTAAACTTTGGGGTGCTTGTGTCTTGCTGATTTTTCATTTTCCCAATTCATACCCCCATGAGTGGAAGTGCCCTATGCTCTCTAAGCTGTGTTTTTCAGATGTTTCAGGACTCACCGTACACTTCTCCAGAGTGGCTGTTGGCAATTTACATCCCGCCCATCAGTGTAGCAAGGCTCCCATTTCTCCATGGCCTGTCCTGCATTTCTGGTTTTGACACTTTTTTCAGCATGGCCCTTTTGACCGATGGGAAGCGAGACTTGTTTGTAGCGCTGATTTGCCTTTCCAGGTTGCTTGGTTGGCCAAAAAGGGCGTATGCGTTTTTTCCTGAATATATTCAGGAAAAAACGCATACGCCCTTTTTGGCCAAGGGCATCATTGTCAACGTTTTGCCGCTTTTCATGTGCTTTAAAGGCGATTCGAATCTACCTCCTGAAATCTCTTTCCTGCAATTCTGCCTTGATTTCAAATCCTCTTCTTTGCCTTCCCTCAATATATTTGTGGACGAGAGTTATCATTTATAACTCTGCAGGTTTGTGAATTGCAGTGCCCTGAACCTCCATTTTACAACTCGTTTTTATGGGAGCTGGCCGCAAAATCGCAGAATGGCTTCAGGCCCTGTTCTGGTTCCGGGGGGCAGGCTGAGCCTGTGGTTAATTCTTCTTTCTGATGGGAAAATAGAGTGACCTGTGCCTGTCCCAACACCAAGAGCTAGTCTCTCGTTGGTTCCACGTCTTCCCGTTTATCCTCAGGACAAATTGCAACCTGTACGGAACAGGAGGTTAAAGGTGCTGATGCTCCAAGTAGGGAGCTTGCTAGTAAAGCGGCTGGAATGGCGAACCCGGGCACAAGGCGATGAGAAATGAGGTGCGTTTTAGAAACCTTTCCCCATCACACGGTGTACCATCTTCTGGGTTTCTCATGCATGTTTTTGATGTAGGAAGATGCCCTTGAACCTGGAGATTTGGGACCCATGCGATGGGTATCATGCAGTATTACTTTAAAGGGTCTGCGTTTGCTCACCCAACCTCACCAAACCTCTCAGCCCCAAGAGTGTCCACCCTTATGTCTCATCCAGCTGTGGGTCTAGATATGGTCAATCCAGGTTGCATCACAGCCCCTGAACGCATTGTGTAAGAATTCCTCTCTCGTTCACTGTCTTTGTTTCATGGGCTTTTCAAAGTAATTTATTTTCATAATGGGATTTAGCTGCTTTTCACTGCTGTGTTTATGCCGCTTTACACCCACTTGACACACTAACAGAGAGATATCAATACATAGGCTTTACGATTATTACTAGTCAGATATAATCTTGTGCGGTGAATAGGGCGTGTTGAGTCCAGTTCTCTGAGCAAGGAGTAGGTCTTGTCTATTACATATTGGGTTTATGGAACGGTATCTGAGCTAATTTGATACCCTTGTTTTATGTATCACCCCACCTCACCTTTCCCGTTAAGCAGCCATAGTGTGTTTTCTGCATGTGTGACTCTGTTCTGTTTTGTAATTCAGTTCAAGTGTAACGGTTTTTACATTCCCTCTATCAGTCATACCTTATGAGAAGTGTCCTTTTCTGTGTGACTTATTTCACTTAGAATCGTCGTACCTAAATCCACTCATCATGCTGCTACTAGCCTTATGACATTGATTTCATGGCTGAGTGATATTCCATTGTACATAAGGACCACAACTTCTTTACCCATTTTTCTCTTTCCTGGGATATTTAAGGTGGAATGAAGTGGAGGTCCTTGTCAACAGAGCAGCCCTAAACTTTGGGGTGCTTGTGTCTTGCTGATTTTTCATTTTCCCAATTCATACCCCCATGAGTGGAAGTGCCCTATGCTCTCTAAGCTGTGTTTTTCAGATGTTTCAGGACTCACCGTACACTTCTCCAGAGTGGCTGTTGGCAATTTACATCCCGCCCATCAGTGTAGCAAGGCTCCCATTTCTCCATGGCCTGTCCTGCATTTCTGGTTTTGACACTTTTTTCAGCATGGCCCTTTTGACCGATGGGAAGCGAGACTTGTTTGTAGCGCTGATTTGCCTTTCCAGGTTGCTTGGTTGGCCAAAAAGGGCGTATGCGTTTTTTCCTGAATATATTCAGGAAAAAACGCATACGCCCTTTTTGGCCAAGGGCATCATTGTCAACGTTTTGCCGCTTTTCATGTGCTTTAAAGGCGATTCGAATCTACCTCCTGAAATCTCTTTCCTGCAATTCTGCCTTGATTTCAAATCCTCTTCTTTGCCTTCCCTCAATATATTTGTGGACGAGAGTTATCATTTATAACTCTGCAGGTTTGTGAATTGCAGTGCCCTGAACCTCCATTTTACAACTCGTTTTTATGGGAGCTGGCCGCAAAATCGCAGAATGGCTTCAGGCCCTGTTCTGGTTCCGGGGGGCAGGCTGAGCCTGTGGTTAATTCTTCTTTCTGATGGGAAAATAGAGTGACCTGTGCCTGTCCCAACACCAAGAGCTAGTCTCTCGTTGGTTCCACGTCTTCCCGTTTATCCTCAGGACAAATTGCAACCTGTACGGAACAGGAGGTTAAAGGTGCTGATGCTCCAAGTAGGGAGCTTGCTAGTAAAGCGGCTGGAATGGCGAACCCGGGCACAAGGCGATGAGAAATGAGGTGCGTTTTAGAAACCTTTCCCCATCACACGGTGTACCATCTTCTGGGTTTCTCATGCATGTTTTTGATGTAGGAAGATGCCCTTGAACCTGGAGATTTGGGACCCATGCGATGGGTATCATGCAGTATTACTTTAAAGGGTCTGCGTTTGCTCACCCAACCTCACCAAACCTCTCAGCCCCAAGAGTGTCCACCCTTATGTCTCATCCAGCTGTGGGTCTAGATATGGTCAATCCAGGTTGCATCACAGCCCCTGAACGCATTGTGTAAGAATTCCTCTCTCGTTCACTGTCTTTGTTTCATGGGTTTTTCAAAGTAATTTATTTTCATAATGGGATTTAGCTGCTTTTCACTGCTGTGTTTATGCCGCTTTACACCCACTTGACACACTAACAGAGAGATATCAATACATAGGCTTTACGATTATTACTAGTCAGATATATTCTTGTGCGGTGAATAGGGCGTGTTGAGTCCAGTTCTCTGAGCAAGGAGTAGGTCTTGTCTATTACATATTGGGTTTATGGAACGGTATCTGAGCTAATTTGAAACCCTTGTTTTATGTATCACTCCACCTCACCTTTCCCGTTAAGCAGCCATAGTGTGTTTTCTGCATGTGTGACTCTGTTCTGTTTTGTAATTCAGTTCAAGTGTAACGGTTTTTACATTCCCTCTATCAGTGATACCTTATGAGAAGTGTCCTTTTCTGTGTGACTTATTTCACTTAGAATCGTCGTACCTAAATCCATTCATCATGCTGCTACTAGCCTTATGACATTGATTTCATGGCTGAGTGATATTCCATTGTACATAAGGACCACAACTTCTTTACCCATTTTTCTCTTTCCTGGGATATTTAAGGTGGAATGAAGTGGAGGTCCTTGTCAACAGAGCAGCCCTAAACTTTGGGGTGCTTGTGTCTTGCTGATTTTTCATTTTCCCAATTTATACCCCCATGAGTGGAAGTGCCCTATGCTCTCTAAGCTGTGTTTTTCAGATGTTTCAGGACTCACCGGACACTTCTCCAGAGTGGCTCTTGGCAATTTACATCCCGCCCATCAGTGTAGCAAGGCTCCCATTTCTCCATGGCCTGTCCTGCATTTCTGGTTTTGACACTTTTTTCAGCATGGCCCTTTTGACCGATGGGAAGCGAGACTTGTTTGTAGCGCTGATTTGCCTTTCCAGGTTGCTTGGTTGGCCAAAAAGGGCGTATGCGTTTTTTCCTGAATATATTCAGGAAAAAACGCATACGCCCTTTTTGGCCAAGGGCATCATTGTCAACGTTTTGCCGCTTTTCATGTGCTTTAAAGGCGATTCGAATCTACCTCCTGAAATCTCTTTCCTGCAATTCTGCCTTGATTTCAAATCCTCTTCTTTGCCTTCCCTCAATATATTTGTGGACGAGAGTTATCATTTATAACTCTGCAGGTTTGTGAATTGCAGTGCCCTGAACCTCCATTTTACAACTCGTTTTTATGGGAGCTGGCCGCAAAATCGCAGAATGGCTTCAGGCCCTGTTCTGGTTCCGGGGGGCAGGCTGAGCCTGTGGTTAATTCTTCTTTCTGATGGGAAAATAGAGTGACCTGTGCCTGTCCCAACACCAAGAGCTAGTCTCTTGTTGGTTCCACGTCTTCCCGTTTATCCTCAGGACAAATTGCAACCTGTACGGAACAGGAGGTTAAAGGTGCTGATGCTCCAAGTAGGGAGCTTGCTAGTAAAGCGGCTGGAATGGCGAACCCGGGCACAAGGCGATGAGAAATGAGGTGCGTTTTAGAAACCTTTCCCCATCACACTGTGTACCATCTTCTGGGTTTCTCATGCATGTTTTTGATGTAGGAAGATGCCCTTGAACCTGGAGATTTGGGACCCATGCGATGGGTACCATGCAGTATTACTTTAAAGGGTCTGCGTTTGCTCACCCAACCTCACCAAACCTCTCAGCCCCAAGAGTGTCCACCCTTATGTCTCATCCAGCTGTGGGTCTAGATATGGTCAATCCAGGTTGCATCACAGCCCCTGAACGCATTGTGTAAGAATTCCTCTCTCGTTCACTGTCTTTGTTTCATGGGCTTTTCAAAGTAATTTATTTTCATAATGGGATTTAGCTGCTTTTCACTGCTGTGTTTATGCCGCTTTACACCCACTTGACACACTAACAGAGAGATATCAATACATAGGCTTTACGATTATTACTAGTCAGATATAATCTTGTGCGGTGAATAGGGCGTGTTGAGTCCAGTTCTCTGAGCAAGGAGTAGGTCTTGTCTATTACATATTGGGTTTATGGAACGGTATCTGAGCTAATTTGATACCCTTGTTTTATGTATCACCCCACCTCACCTTTCCCGTTAAGCAGCCATAGTGTGTTTTCTGCATGTGTGACTCTGTTCTGTTTTGTAATTCAGTTCAAGTGTAACGGTTTTTACATTCCCTCTATCAGTGATACCTTATGAGAAGTGTCCTTTTCTGTGTGACTTATTTCACTTAGAATCGTCGTACCTAAATCCATTCATCATGCTGCTACTAGCCTTATGACATTGATTTCATGGCTGAGTGATATTCCATTGTACATAAGGACCACAACTTCTTTACCCATTTTTCTCTTTCCTGGGATATTTAAGGTGGAATGAAGTGGAGGTCCTTGTCAACAGAGCAGCCCTAAACTTTGGGGTGCTTGTGTCTTGCTGATTTTTCATTTTCCCAATTCATACCCCCATGAGTGGAAGTGCCCTATGCTCTCTAAGCTGTGTTTTTCAGATGTTTCAGGACTCACCGTACACTTCTCCAGAGTGGCTGTTGGCAATTTACATCCCGCCCATCAGTGTAGCAAGGCTCCCATTTCTCCATGGCCTGTCCTGCATTTCTGGTTTTGACACTTTTTTCAGCATGGCCCTTTTGACCGATGGGAAGCGAGACTTGTTTGTAGCGCTGATTTGCCTTTCCAGGTTGCTTGGTTGGCCAAAAAGGGCGTATGCGTTTTTTCCTGAATATATTCAGGAAAAAACGCATACGCCCTTTTTGGCCAAGGGCATCATTGTCAACGTTTTGCCGCTTTTCATGTGCTTTAAATGCAATTCGAATCTACCTCCTGAAATCTCTTTCCTGCAATTCTGCCTTGATTTCAAATCCTCTTCTTTGCCTTCCCTCAATATATTTGTGGACGAGAGTTATCATTTATAACTCTGCAGGTTTGTGAATTGCAGTGCCCTGAACCTCCATTTTACAACTCGTTTTTATGGGAGCTGGCCGCAAAATCGCAGAATGGCTTCAGGCCCTGTTCTGGTTCCGGGGGGCAGGCTGAGCCTGTGGTTAATTCTTCTTTCTGATGGGAAAATAGAGTGACCTGTGCCTGTCCCAACACCAAGAGCTAGTCTCTCGTTGGTTCCACGTCTTCCCGTTTATCCTCAGGACAAATTGCAACCTGTACGGAACAGGAGGTTAAAGGTGCTGATGCTCCAAGTAGGGAGCTTGCTAGTAAAGCGGCTGGAATGGCGAACCCGGGCACAAGGCGATGAGAAATGAGGTGCGTTTTAGAAACCTTTCCCCATCACACTGTGTACCATCTTCTGGGTTTCTCATGCATGTTTTTGATGTAGGAAGATGCCCTTGAACCTGGAGATTTGGGACCCATGCGATGGGTACCATGCAGTATTACTTTAAAGGGTCTGCGTTTGCTCACCCAACCTCACCAAACCTCTCAGCCCCAAGAGTGTCCACCCTTATGTCTCATCCAGCTGTGGGTCTAGATATGGTCAATCCAGGTTGCATCACAGCCCCTGAACGCATTGTGTAAGAATTCCTCTCTCGTTCACTGTCTTTGTTTCATGGGCTTTTCAAAGTAATTTATTTTCATAATGGGATTTAGCTGCTTTTCACTGCTGTGTTTATGCCGCTTTACACCCACTTGACACACTAACAGAGAGATATCAATACATAGGCTTTACGATTATTACTAGTCAGATATAATCTTGTGCGGTGAATAGGGCGTGTTGAGTCCAGTTCTCTGAGCAAGGAGTAGGTCTTGTCTATTACATATTGGGTTTATGGAACGGTATCTGAGCTAATTTGATACCCTTGTTTTATGTATCACCCCACCTCACCTTTCCCGTTAAGCAGCCATAGTGTGTTTTCTGCATGTGTGACTCTGTTCTGTTTTGTAATTCAGTTCAAGTGTAACGGTTTTTACATTCCCTCTATCAGTCATACCTTATGAGAAGTGTCCTTTTCTGTGTGACTTATTTCACTTAGAATCGTCGTACCTAAATCCACTCATCATGCTGCTACTAGCCTTATGACATTGATTTCATGGCTGAGTGATATTCCATTGTACATAAGGACCACAACTTCTTTACCCATTTTTCTCTTTCCTGGGATATTTAAGGTGGAATGAAGTGGAGGTCCTTGTCAACAGAGCAGCCCTAAACTTTGGGGTGCTTGTGTCTTGCTGATTTTTCATTTTCCCAATTCATACCCCCATGAGTGGAAGTGCCCTATGCTCTCTAAGCTGTGTTTTTCAGATGTTTCAGGACTCACCGTACACTTCTCCAGAGTGGCTGTTGGCAATTTACATCCCGCCCATCAGTGTAGCAAGGCTCCCATTTCTCCATGGCCTGTCCTGCATTTCTGGTTTTGACACTTTTTTCAGCATGGCCCTTTTGACCGATGGGAAGCGAGACTTGTTTGTAGCGCTGATTTGCCTTTCCAGGTTGCTTGGTTGGCCAAAAAGGGCGTATGCGTTTTTTCCTGAATATATTCAGGAAAAAACGCATACGCCCTTTTTGGCCAAGGGCATCATTGTCAACGTTTTGCCGCTTTTCATGTGCTTTAAAGGCGATTCGAATCTACCTCCTGAAATCTCTTTCCTGCAATTCTGCCTTGATTTCAAATCCTCTTCTTTGCCTTCCCTCAATATATTTGTGGACGAGAGTTATCATTTATAACTCTGCAGGTTTGTGAATTGCAGTGCCCTGAACCTCCATTTTACAACTCGTTTTTATGGGAGCTGGCCGCAAAATCGCAGAATGGCTTCAGGCCCTGTTCTGGTTCCGGGGGGCAGGCTGAGCCTGTGGTTAATTCTTCTTTCTGATGGGAAAATAGAGTGACCTGTGCCTGTCCCAACACCAAGAGCTAGTCTCTCGTTGGTTCCACGTCTTCCCGTTTATCCTCAGGACAAATTGCAACCTGTACGGAACAGGAGGTTAAAGGTGCTGATGCTCCAAGTAGGGAGCTTGCTAGTAAAGCGGCTGGAATGGCGAACCCGGGCACAAGGCGATGAGAAATGAGGTGCGTTTTAGAAACCTTTCCCCATCACACGGTGTACCATCTTCTGGGTTTCTCATGCATGTTTTTGATGTAGGAAGATGCCCTTGAACCTGGAGATTTGGGACCCATGCGATGGGTATCATGCAGTATTACTTTAAAGGGTCTGCGTTTGCTCACCCAACCTCACCAAACCTCTCAGCCCCAAGAGTGTCCACCCTTATGTCTCATCCAGCTGTGGGTCTAGATATGGTCAATCCAGGTTGCATCACAGCCCCTGAACGCATTGTGTAAGAATTCCTCTCTCGTTCACTGTCTTTGTTTCATGGGTTTTTCAAAGTAATTTATTTTCATAATGGGATTTAGCTGCTTTTCACTGCTGTGTTTATGCCGCTTTACACCCACTTGACACACTAACAGAGAGATATCAATACATAGGCTTTACGATTATTACTAGTCAGATATATTCTTGTGCGGTGAATAGGGCGTGTTGAGTCCAGTTCTCTGAGCAAGGAGTAGGTCTTGTCTATTACATATTGGGTTTATGGAACGGTATCTGAGCTAATTTGAAACCCTTGTTTTATGTATCACTCCACCTCACCTTTCCCGTTAAGCAGCCATAGTGTGTTTTCTGCATGTGTGACTCTGTTCTGTTTTGTAATTCAGTTCAAGTGTAACGGTTTTTACATTCCCTCTATCAGTGATACCTTATGAGAAGTGTCCTTTTCTGTGTGACTTATTTCACTTAGAATCGTCGTACCTAAATCCATTCATCATGCTGCTACTAGCCTTATGACATTGATTTCATGGCTGAGTGATATTCCATTGTACATAAGGACCACAACTTCTTTACCCATTTTTCTCTTTCCTGGGATATTTAAGGTGGAATGAAGTGGAGGTCCTTGTCAACAGAGCAGCCCTAAACTTTGGGGTGCTTGTGTCTTGCTGATTTTTAATTTTCCCAATTTATACCCCCATGAGTGGAAGTGCCCTATGCTCTCTAAGCTGTGTTTTTCAGATGTTTCAGGACTCACCGGACACTTCTCCAGAGTGGCTCTTGGCAATTTACATCCCGCCTATCAGTGTAGCAAGGCTCCCATTTCTCCATGGCCTGTCCTGCATTTCTGGTTTTGACACTTTTTTCAGCATGGCCCTTTTGACCGATGGGAAGCGAGACTTCTTTGTAGCGCTGATTTGCCTTTCCAGGTTGCTTGGTTGGCCAAAAAGGGCGTATGCGTTTTTTCCTGAATATATTCAGGAAAAAACGCATACGCCCTTTTTGGCCAAGGGCATCATTGTCAACGTTTTGCCGCTTTTCATGTGCTTTAAAGGCGATTCGAATCTACCTCCTGAAATCTCTTTCCTGCAATTCTGCCTTGATTTCAAATCCTCTTCTTTGCCTTCCCTCAATATATTTGTGGACGAGAGTTATCATTTATAACTCTGCAGGTTTGTGAATTGCAGTGCCCTGAACCTCCATTTTACAACTCGTTTTTATGGGAGCTGGCCGCAAAATCGCAGAATGGCTTCAGGCCCTGTTCTGGTTCCGGGGGGCAGGCTGAGCCTGTGGTTAATTCTTCTTTCTGATGGGAAAATAGAGTGACCTGTGCCTGTCCCAACACCAAGAGCTAGTCTCTCATTGGTTCCACGTCTTCCCGTTTATCCTCAGGACAAATTGCAACCTGTACGGAACAGGAGGTTAAAGGTGCTGATGCTCCAAGTAGGGAGCTTGCTAGTAAAGCGGCTGGAATGGCGAACCCGGGCACAAGGCGATGAGAAATGAGGTGCGTTTTAGAAACCTTTCCCCATCACACGGTGTACCATCTTCTGGGTTTCTCATGCATGTTTTTGATGTAGGAAGATGCCCTTGAACCTGGAGATTTGGGACCCATGCGATGGGTATCATGCAGTATTCCTTTAAAGGGTCTGCGTTTGCTCACCCAAGCTCACCAAACCTCTCAGCCCCAAGAGTGTCCACCCTTATGTCTGATCCAGCTGTGAGTCTAGATATGGTCAATCCAGGTTGCATCACAGCCCCTGAACGCATTGTGTAAGAATTTCTCTCTCTTTCACTGTCTTTGTTTCATGGGTGTTTCAAAGTAATTTATTTTTATAATGGGGTTTAGCTGCTTTTCACTGCTGTGTTTATGCCGCTTTACACCCACTTGACACACTAACAGAGAGATATCAATACATAGGTTTTACGATTATTATTAGTCAGATATATTCTTGTGCGGTGAATAGGGCGTGTTGAGTCCAGTTCTCTGAGCAAGGAGTAGGTCTTGTCTATTACATATTGGGTTTATGGAATGGTATCTGAGCTAATTTGATACCCTTGTTTTATGTATCACCCCACCTCACCTTTCCCGTTAAGCAGCCATAGTGTGTTTTCTGCATGTGTGACTCTGTTCTGTTTTGTAATTCAGTTCAAGTGTAACGGTTTTTACATTCCCTCTATCAGTGATACCTTATGAGAAGTGTCCTTTTCTGTGTGACTTATTTCACTTAGAATCGTCGTACCTAAATCCACTCATCATGCTGCTACTAGCCTTATGACATTGATTTCATGGCTGAGTGATATTCCATTGTACATAAGGACCACAACTTCTTTACCCATTTTTCTCTTTCCTGGGATATTTAAGGTGGAATGAAGTGGAGGTCCTTGTCAACAGAGCAGCCCTAAACTTTGGGGTGCTTGTGTCTTGCTGATTTTTCATTTTCCCAATTCATACCCCCATGAGTGGAAGTGCCCTATGCTCTCTAAGCTGTGTTTTTCAGATGTTTCAGGACTCACCGTACACTTCTCCAGAGTGGCTGTTGGCAATTTACATCCCGCCCATCAGTGTAGCAAGGCTCCCATTTCTCCATGGCCTGTCCTGCATTTCTGGTTTTGACACTTTTTTCAGCATGGCCCTTTTGACCGATGGGAAGCGAGACTTGTTTGTAGCGCTGATTTGCCTTTCCAGGTTGCTTGGTTGGCCAAAAAGGGCGTATGCGTTTTTTCCTGAATATATTCAGGAAAAAACGCATACGCCCTTTTTGGCCAAGGGCATCATTTTCAACATTTTGCCGCTTTTCATGTGCTTTAAAGGCGATTCGAATCTACCTCCTGAAATCTCTTTCCTGCAATTCTGCCTTGATTTCAAATCCTCTTCTTTGCCTTCCCTCAATATATTTGTGGACGAGAGTTATCATTTATAACTCTGCAGGTTTGTGAATTGCAGTGCCCTGAACCTCCATTTTACAACTCGTTTTTATGGGAGCTGGCCGCAAAATCGCAGAATGGCTTCAGGCCCTGTTCTGGTTCCGGGGGGCAGGCTGAGCCTGTGGTTAATTCTTCTTTCTGATGGGAAAATAGAGTGACCTGTGCCTGTCCCAACACCAAGAGCTAGTCTCTCGTTGGTTCCACGTCTTCCCGTTTATCCTCAGGACAAATTGCAACCTGTACGGAACAGGAGGTTAAAGGTGCTGATGCTCCAAGTAGGGAGCTTGCTAGTAAAGCGGCTGGAATGGCGAACCCGGGCACAAGGCGATGAGAAATGAGGTGCGTTTTAGAAACCTTTCCCCATCACACGGTGTACCATCTTCTGGGTTTCTCATGCATGTTTTTGATGTAGGAAGATGCCCTTGAACCTGGAGATTTGGGACCCATGCGATGGGTATCATGCAGTATTACTTTAAAGGGTCTGCGTTTGCTCACCCAACCTCACCAAACCTCTCAGCCCCAAGAGTGTCCACCCTTATGTCTCATCCAGCTGTGGGTCTAGATATGGTCAATCCAGGTTGCATCACAGCCCCTGAACGCATTGTGTAAGAATTCCTCTCTCGTTCACTGTCTTTGTTTCATGGGTTTTTCAAAGTAATTTATTTTCATAATGGGATTTAGCTGCTTTTCACTGCTGTGTTTATGCCGCTTTACACCCACTTGACACACTAACAGAGAGATATCAATACATAGGCTTTACGATTATTACTAGTCAGATATATTCTTGTGCGGTGAATAGGGCGTGTTGAGTCCAGTTCTCTGAGCAAGGAGTAGGTCTTGTCTATTACATATTGGGTTTATGGAACGGTATCTGTGCTAATTTGAAACCCTTGTTTTATGTATCACTCCACCTCACCTTTCCCGTTAAGCAGCCATAGTGTGTTTTCTGCATGTGTGACTCTGTTCTGTTTTGTAATTCAGTTCAAGTGTAACGGTTTTTACATTCCCTCTATCAGTCATACCTTATGAGAAGTGTCCTTTTCTGTGTGACTTATTTCACTTAGAATCGTCGTACCTAAATCCATTCATCATGCTGCTACTAGCCTTATGACATTGATTTCATGGCTGAGTGATATTCCATTGTACATAAGGACCACAACTTCTTTACCCATTTTTCTCTTTCCTGGGATATTTAAGGTGGAATGAAGTGGAGGTCCTTGTCAACAGAGCAGCCCTAAACTTTGGGGTGCTTGTGTCTTGCTGATTTTTCATTTTCCCAATTCATACCCCCATGAGTGGAAGTGCCCTATGCTCTCTAAGCTGTGTTTTTCAGATGTTTCAGGACTCACCGTACACTTCTCCAGAGTGGCTGTTGGCAATTTACATCCCGCCCATCAGTGTAGCAAGGCTCCCATTTCTCCATGGCCTGTCCTGCATTTCTGGTTTTGACACTTTTTTCAGCATGGCCCTTTTGACCGATGGGAAGCGAGACTTGTTTGTAGCGCTGATTTGCCTTTCCAGGTTGCTTGGTTGGCCAAAAAGGGCGTATGCGTTTTTTCCTGAATATATTCAGGAAAAAACGCATACGCCCTTTTTGGCCAAGGGCATCATTGTCAACGTTTTGCCGCTTTTCATGTGCTTTAAATGCAATTCGAATCTACCTCCTGAAATCTCTTTCCTGCAATTCTGCCTTGATTTCAAATCCTCTTCTTTGCCTTCCCTCAATATATTTGTGGACGAGAGTTATCATTTATAACTCTGCAGGTTTGTGAATTGCAGTGCCCTGAACCTCCATTTTACAACTCGTTTTTATGGGAGCTGGCCGCAAAATCGCAGAATGGCTTCAGGCCCTGTTCTGGTTCCGGGGGGCAGGCTGAGCCTGTGGTTAATTCTTCTTTCTGATGGGAAAATAGAGTGACCTGTGCCTGTCCCAACACCAAGAGCTAGTCTCTCGTTGGTTCCACGTCTTCCCGTTTATCCTCAGGACAAATTGCAACCTGTACGGAACAGGAGGTTAAAGGTGCTGATGCTCCAAGTAGGGAGCTTGCTAGTAAAGCGGCTGGAATGGCGAACCCGGGCACAAGGCGATGAGAAATGAGGTGCGTTTTAGAAACCTTTCCCCATCACACTGTGTACCATCTTCTGGGTTTCTCATGCATGTTTTTGATGTAGGAAGATGCCCTTGAACCTGGAGATTTGGGACCCATGCGATGGGTACCATGCAGTATTACTTTAAAGGGTCTGCGTTTGCTCACCCAACCTCACCAAACCTCTCAGCCCCAAGAGTGTCCACCCTTATGTCTCATCCAGCTGTGGGTCTAGATATGGTCAATCCAGGTTGCATCACAGCCCCTGAACGCATTGTGTAAGAATTCCTCTCTCGTTCACTGTCTTTGTTTCATGGGCTTTTCAAAGTAATTTATTTTCATAATGGGATTTAGCTGCTTTTCACTGCTGTGTTTATGCCGCTTTACACCCACTTGACACACTAACAGAGAGATATCAATACATAGGCTTTACGATTATTACTAGTCAGATATAATCTTGTGCGGTGAATAGGGCGTGTTGAGTCCAGTTCTCTGAGCAAGGAGTAGGTCTTGTCTATTACATATTGGGTTTATGGAACGGTATCTGAGCTAATTTGATACCCTTGTTTTATGTATCACCCCACCTCACCTTTCCCGTTAAGCAGCCATAGTGTGTTTTCTGCATGTGTGACTCTGTTCTGTTTTGTAATTCAGTTCAAGTGTAACGGTTTTTACATTCCCTCTATCAGTCATACCTTATGAGAAGTGTCCTTTTCTGTGTGACTTATTTCACTTAGAATCGTCGTACCTAAATCCACTCATCATGCTGCTACTAGCCTTATGACATTGATTTCATGGCTGAGTGATATTCCATTGTACATAAGGACCACAACTTCTTTACCCATTTTTCTCTTTCCTGGGATATTTAAGGTGGAATGAAGTGGAGGTCCTTGTCAACAGAGCAGCCCTAAACTTTGGGGTGCTTGTGTCTTGCTGATTTTTCATTTTCCCAATTCATACCCCCATGAGTGGAAGTGCCCTATGCTCTCTAAGCTGTGTTTTTCAGATGTTTCAGGACTCACCGTACACTTCTCCAGAGTGGCTGTTGGCAATTTACATCCCGCCCATCAGTGTAGCAAGGCTCCCATTTCTCCATGGCCTGTCCTGCATTTCTGGTTTTGACACTTTTTTCAGCATGGCCCTTTTGACCGATGGGAAGCGAGACTTGTTTGTAGCGCTGATTTGCCTTTCCAGGTTGCTTGGTTGGCCAAAAAGGGCGTATGCGTTTTTTCCTGAATATATTCAGGAAAAAACGCATACGCCCTTTTTGGCCAAGGGCATCATTGTCAACGTTTTGCCGCTTTTCATGTGCTTTAAAGGCGATTCGAATCTACCTCCTGAAATCTCTTTCCTGCAATTCTGCCTTGATTTCAAATCCTCTTCTTTGCCTTCCCTCAATATATTTGTGGACGAGAGTTATCATTTATAACTCTGCAGGTTTGTGAATTGCAGTGCCCTGAACCTCCATTTTACAACTCGTTTTTATGGGAGCTGGCCGCAAAATCGCAGAATGGCTTCAGGCCATGTTCTGGTTCCGGGGGGCAGGCTGAGCCTGTGGTTAATTCTTCTTTCTGATGGGAAAATAGAGTGACCTGTGCCTGTCCCAACACCAAGAGCTAGTCTCTCGTTGGTTCCACGTCTTCCCGTTTATCCTCAGGACAAATTGCAACCTGTACGGAACAGGAGGTTAAAGGTGCTGATGCTCCAAGTAGGGAGCTTGTTAGTAAAGCGGCTGGAATGGCAAACCCGGGCACAAGGCGATGAGAAATGAGGTGCGTTTTAGAAACCTTTCCCCATCACACGGTGTACCATCTTCTGGGTTTCTCATGCATGTTTTTGATGTAGGAAGATGCCCTTGAACCTGGAGATTTGGGACCCATGCGATGGGTATCATGCAGTATTACTTTAAAGGGTCTGCGTTTGCTCACCCAACCTCACCAAACCTCTCAGCCCCAAGAGTGTCCACCCTTATGTCTCATCCAGCTGTGGGTCTAGATATGGTCAATCCAGGTTGCATCACAGCCCCTGAACGCATTGTGTAAGAATTCCTCTCTCGTTCACTGTCTTTGTTTCATGGGTTTTTCAAAGTAATTTATTTTCATAATGGGATTTAGCTGCTTTTCACTGCTGTGTTTATGCCGCTTTACACCCACTTGACACACTAACAGAGAGATATCAATACATAGGCTTTACGATTATTACTAGTCAGATATATTCTTGTGCGGTGAATAGGGCGTGTTGAGTCCAGTTCTCTGAGCAAGGAGTAGGTCTTGTCTATTACATATTGGGTTTATGGAACGGTATCTGAGCTAATTTGAAACCCTTGTTTTATGTATCACTCCACCTCACCTTTCCCGTTAAGCAGCCATAGTGTGTTTTCTGCATGTGTGACTCTGTTCTGTTTTGTAATTCAGTTCAAGTGTAACGGTTTTTACATTCCCTCTATCAGTGATACCTTATGAGAAGTGTCCTTTTCTGTGTGACTTATTTCACTTAGAATCGTCGTACCTAAATCCATTCATCATGCTGCTACTAGCCTTATGACATTGATTTCATGGCTGAGTGATATTCCATTGTACATAAGGACCACAACTTCTTTACCCATTTTTCTCTTTCCTGGGATATTTAAGGTGGAATGAAGTGGAGGTCCTTGTCAACAGAGCAGCCCTAAACTTTGGGGTGCTTGTGTCTTGCTGATTTTTCATTTTCCCAATTTATACCCCCATGAGTGGAAGTGCCCTATGCTCTCTAAGCTGTGTTTTTCAGATGTTTCAGGACTCACCGGACACTTCTCCAGAGTGGCTCTTGGCAATTTACATCCCGCCCATCAGTGTAGCAAGGCTCCCATTTCTCCATGGCCTGTCCTGCATTTCTGGTTTTGACACTTTTTTCAGCATGGCCCTTTTGACCGATGGGAAGCGAGACTTGTTTGTAGCGCTGATTTGCCTTTCCAGGTTGCTTGGTTGGCCAAAAAGGGCGTATGCGTTTTTTCCTGAATATATTCAGGAAAAAACGCATACGCCCTTTTTGGCCAAGGGCATCATTGTCAACGTTTTGCCGCTTTTCATGTGCTTTAAAGGCGATTCGAATCTACCTCCTGAAATCTCTTTCCTGCAATTCTGCCTTGATTTCAAATCCTCTTCTTTGCCTTCCCTCAATATATTTGTGGACGAGAGTTATCATTTATAACTCTGCAGGTTTGTGAATTGCAGTGCCCTGAACCTCCATTTTACAACTCGTTTTTATGGGAGCTGGCCGCAAAATCGCAGAATGGCTTCAGGCCCTGTTCTGGTTCCGGGGGGCAGGCTGAGCCTGTGGTTAATTCTTCTTTCTGATGGGAAAATAGAGTGACCTGTGCCTGTCCCAACACCAAGAGCTAGTCTCTCGTTGGTTCCACGTCTTCCCGTTTATCCTCAGGACAAATTGCAACCTGTACGGAACAGGAGGTTAAAGGTGCTGATGCTCCAAGTAGGGAGCTTGCTAGTAAAGCGGCTGGAATGGCGAACCCGGGCACAAGGCAATGAGAAATGAGGTGCGTTTTAGAAACCTTTCCCCATCACACTGTGTACCATCTTCTGGGTTTCTCATGCATGTTTTTGATGTAGGAAGATGCCCTTGAACCTGGAGATTTGGGACCCATGCGATGGGTACCATGCAGTATTACTTTAAAGGGTCTGCGTTTGCTCACCCAACCTCACCAAACCTCTCAGCCCCAAGAGTGTCCACCCTTATGTCTCATCCAGCTGTGGGTCTAGATATGGTCAATCCAGGTTGCATCACAGCCCCTGAACGCATTGTGTAAGAATTCCTCTCTCGTTCACTGTCTTTGTTTCATGGGCTTTTCAAAGTAATTTATTTTCATAATGGGATTTAGCTGCTTTTCACTGCTGTGTTTATGCCGCTTTACACCCACTTGACACACTAACAGAGAGATATCAATACATAGGCTTTACGATTATTACTAGTCAGATATAATCTTGTGCGGTGAATAGGGCGTGTTGAGTCCAGTTCTCTGAGCAAGGAGTAGGTCTTGTCTATTACATATTGGGTTTATGGAACGGTATCTGAGCTAATTTGATACCCTTGTTTTATGTATCACCCCACCTCACCTTTCCCGTTAAGCAGCCATAGTGTGTTTTCTGCATGTGTGACTCTGTTCTGTTTTGTAATTCAGTTCAAGTGTAACGGTTTTTACATTCCCTCTATCAGTCATACCTTATGAGAAGTGTCCTTTTCTGTGTGACTTATTTCACTTAGAATCGTCGTACCTAAATCCACTCATCATGCTGCTACTAGCCTTATGACATTGATTTCATGGCTGAGTGATATTCCATTGTACATAAGGACCACAACTTCTTTACCCATTTTTCTCTTTCCTGGGATATTTAAGGTGGAATGAAGTGGAGGTCCTTGTCAACAGAGCAGCCCTAAACTTTGGGGTGCTTGTGTCTTGCTGATTTTTCATTTTCCCAATTCATACCCCCATGAGTGGAAGTGCCCTATGCTCTCTAAGCTGTGTTTTTCAGATGTTTCAGGACTCACCGTACACTTCTCCAGAGTGGCTGTTGGCAATTTACATCCCGCCCATCAGTGTAGCAAGGCTCCCATTTCTCCATGGCCTGTCCTGCATTTCTGGTTTTGACACTTTTTTCAGCATGGCCCTTTTGACCGATGGGAAGCGAGACTTGTTTGTAGCGCTGATTTGCCTTTCCAGGTTGCTTGGTTGGCCAAAAAGGGCGTATGCGTTTTTTCCTGAATATATTCAGGAAAAAACGCATACGCCCTTTTTGGCCAAGGGCATCATTGTCAACGTTTTGCCGCTTTTCATGTGCTTTAAAGGCGATTCGAATCTACCTCCTGAAATCTCTTTCCTGCAATTCTGCCTTGATTTCAAATCCTCTTCTTTGCCTTCCCTCAATATATTTGTGGACGAGAGTTATCATTTATAACTCTGCAGGTTTGTGAATTGCAGTGCCCTGAACCTCCATTTTACAACTCGTTTTTATGGGAGCTGGCCGCAAAATCGCAGAATGGCTTCAGGCCATGTTCTGGTTCCGGGGGGCAGGCTGAGCCTGTGGTTAATTCTTCTTTCTGATGGGAAAATAGAGTGACCTGTGCCTGTCCCAACACCAAGAGCTAGTCTCTCGTTGGTTCCACGTCTTCCCGTTTATCCTCAGGACAAATTGCAACCTGTACGGAACAGGAGGTTAAAGGTGCTGATGCTCCAAGTAGGGAGCTTGCTAGTAAAGCGGCTGGAATGGCGAACCCGGGCACAAGGCGATGAGAAATGAGGTGCGTTTTAGAAACCTTTCCCCATCACACGGTGTACCATCTTCTGGGTTTCTCATGCATGTTTTTGATGTAGGAAGATGCCCTTGAACCTGGAGATTTGGGACCCATGCGATGGGTATCATGCAGTATTACTTTAAAGGGTCTGCGTTTGCTCACCCAACCTCACCAAACCTCTCAGCCCCAAGAGTGTCCACCCTTATGTCTCATCCAGCTGTGGGTCTAGATATGGTCAATCCAGGTTGCATCACAGCCCCTGAACGCATTGTGTAAGAATTCCTCTCTCGTTCACTGTCTTTGTTTCATGGGTTTTTCAAAGTAATTTATTTTCATAATGGGATTTAGCTGCTTTTCACTGCTGTGTTTATGCCGCTTTACACCCACTTGACACACTAACAGAGAGATATCAATACATAGGCTTTACGATTATTACTAGTCAGATATATTCTTGTGCGGTGAATAGGGCGTGTTGAGTCCAGTTCTCTGAGCAAGGAGTAGGTCTTGTCTATTACATATTGGGTTTATGGAACGGTATCTGAGCTAATTTGAAACCCTTGTTTTATGTATCACTCCACCTCACCTTTCCCGTTAAGCAGCCATAGTGTGTTTTCTGCATGTGTGACTCTGTTCTGTTTTGTAATTCAGTTCAAGTGTAACGGTTTTTACATTCCCTCTATCAGTGATACCTTATGAGAAGTGTCCTTTTCTGTGTGACTTATTTCACTTAGAATCGTCGTACCTAAATCCATTCATCATGCTGCTACTAGCCTTATGACATTGATTTCATGGCTGAGTGATATTCCATTGTACATAAGGACCACAACTTCTTTACCCATTTTTCTCTTTCCTGGGATATTTAAGGTGGAATGAAGTGGAGGTCCTTGTCAACAGAGCAGCCCTAAACTTTGGGGTGCTTGTGTCTTGCTGATTTTTCATTTTCCCAATTTATACCCCCATGAGTGGAAGTGCCCTATGCTCTCTAAGCTGTGTTTTTCAGATGTTTCAGGACTCACCGGACACTTCTCCAGAGTGGCTCTTGGCAATTTACATCCCGCCCATCAGTGTAGCAAGGCTCCCATTTCTCCATGGCCTGTCCTGCATTTCTGGTTTTGACACTTTTTTCAGCATGGCCCTTTTGACCGATGGGAAGCGAGACTTGTTTGTAGCGCTGATTTGCCTTTCCAGGTTGCTTGGTTGGCCAAAAAGGGCGTATGCGTTTTTTCCTGAATATATTCAGGAAAAAACGCATACGCCCTTTTTGGCCAAGGGCATCATTGTCAACGTTTTGCCGCTTTTCATGTGCTTTAAAGGCGATTCGAATCTACCTCCTGAAATCTCTTTCCTGCAATTCTGCCTTGATTTCAAATCCTCTTCTTTGCCTTCCCTCAATATATTTGTGGACGAGAGTTATCATTTATAACTCTGCAGGTTTGTGAATTGCAGTGCCCTGAACCTCCATTTTACAACTCGTTTTTATGGGAGCTGGCCGCAAAATCGCAGAATGGCTTCAGGCCCTGTTCTGGTTCCGGGGGGCAGGCTGAGCCTGTGGTTAATTCTTCTTTCTGATGGGAAAATAGAGTGACCTGTGCCTGTCCCAACACCAAGAGCTAGTCTCTTGTTGGTTCCACGTCTTCCCGTTTATCCTCAGGACAAATTGCAACCTGTACGGAACAGGAGGTTAAAGGTGCTGATGCTCCAAGTAGGGAGCTTGCTAGTAAAGCGGCTGGAATGGCGAACCCGGGCACAAGGCGATGAGAAATGAGGTGCGTTTTAGAAACCTTTCCCCATCACACTGTGTACCATCTTCTGGGTTTCTCATGCATGTTTTTGATGTAGGAAGATGCCCTTGAACCTGGAGATTTGGGACCCATGCGATGGGTACCATGCAGTATTACTTTAAAGGGTCTGCGTTTGCTCACCCAACCTCACCAAACCTCTCAGCCCCAAGAGTGTCCACCCTTATGTCTCATCCAGCTGTGGGTCTAGATATGGTCAATCCAGGTTGCATCACAGCCCCTGAACGCATTGTGTAAGAATTCCTCTCTCGTTCACTGTCTTTGTTTCATGGGCTTTTCAAAGTAATTTATTTTCATAATGGGATTTAGCTGCTTTTCACTGCTGTGTTTATGCCGCTTTACACCCACTTGACACACTAACAGAGAGATATCAATACATAGGCTTTACGATTATTACTAGTCAGATATAATCTTGTGCGGTGAATAGGGCGTGTTGAGTCCAGTTCTCTGAGCAAGGAGTAGGTCTTGTCTATTACATATTGGGTTTATGGAACGGTATCTGAGCTAATTTGATACCCTTGTTTTATGTATCACCCCACCTCACCTTTCCCGTTAAGCAGCCATAGTGTGTTTTCTGCATGTGTGACTCTGTTCTGTTTTGTAATTCAGTTCAAGTGTAACGGTTTTTACATTCCCTCTATCAGTCATACCTTATGAGAAGTGTCCTTTTCTGTGTGACTTATTTCACTTAGAATCGTCGTACCTAAATCCACTCATCATGCTGCTACTAGCCTTATGACATTGATTTCATGGCTGAGTGATATTCCATTGTACATAAGGACCACAACTTCTTTACCCATTTTTCTCTTTCCTGGGATATTTAAGGTGGAATGAAGTGGAGGTCCTTGTCAACAGAGCAGCCCTAAACTTTGGGGTGCTTGTGTCTTGCTGATTTTTCATTTTCCCAATTCATACCCCCATGAGTGGAAGTGCCCTATGCTCTCTAAGCTGTGTTTTTCAGATGTTTCAGGACTCACCGTACACTTCTCCAGAGTGGCTGTTGGCAATTTACATCCCGCCCATCAGTGTAGCAAGGCTCCCATTTCTCCATGGCCAGTCCTGCATTTCTGGTTTTGACACTTTTTTCAGCATGGCCCTTTTGACCGATGGGAAGCGAGACTTGTTTGTAGCGCTGATTTGCCTTTCCAGGTTGCTTGGTTGGCCAAAAAGGGCGTATGCGTTTTTTCCTGAATATATTCAGGAAAAAACGCATACGCCCTTTTTGGCCAAGGGCATCATTGTCAACGTTTTGCCGCTTTTCATGTGCTTTAAAGGCGATTCGAATCTACCTCCTGAAATCTCTTTCCTGCTATTCTGCCTTGATTTCAAATCCTCTTCTTTGCCTTCCCTCAATATATTTGTGGACGAGAGTTATCATTTATAACTCTGCAGGTTTGTGAATTGCAGTGCCCTGAACCTCCATTTTACAACTCGTTTTTATGGGAGCTGGCCGCAAAATCGCAGAATGGCTTCAGGCCCTGTTCTGGTTCCGGGGGGCAGGCTGAGCCTGTGGTTAATTCTTCTTTCTGATGGGAAAATAGAGTGACCTGTGCCTGTCCCAACACCAAGAGCTAGTCTCTCGTTGGTTCCACGTCTTCCCGTTTATCCTCAGGACAAATTGCAACCTGTACGGAACAGGAGGTTAAAGGTGCTGATGCTCCAAGTAGGGAGCTTGCTAGTAAAGCGGCTGGAATGGCGAACCCGGGCACAAGGCGATGAGAAATGAGGTGCGTTTTAGAAACCTTTCCCCATCACACGGTGTACCATCTTCTGGGTTTCTCATGCATGTTTTTGATGTAGGAAGATGCCCTTGAACCTGGAGATTTGGGACCCATGCGATGGGTATCATGCAGTATTACTTTAAAGGGTCTGCGTTTGCTCACCCAACCTCACCAAACCTCTCAGCCCCAAGAGTGTCCACCCTTATGTCTCATCCAGCTGTGGGTCTAGATATGGTCAATCCAGGTTGCATCACAGCCCCTGAACGCATTGTGTAAGAATTCCTCTCTCGTTCACTGTCTTTGTTTCATGGGTTTTTCAAAGTAATTTATTTTCATAATGGGATTTAGCTGCTTTTCACTGCTGTGTTTATGCCGCTTTACACCCACTTGACACACTAACAGAGAGATATCAATACATAGGCTTTACGATTATTACTAGTCAGATATATTCTTGTGCGGTGAATAGGGCGTGTTGAGTCCAGTTCTCTGAGCAAGGAGTAGGTCTTGTCTATTACATATTGGGTTTATGGAACGGTATCTGAGCTAATTTGAAACCCTTGTTTTATGTATCACTCCACCTCACCTTTCCCGTTAAGCAGCCATAGTGTGTTTTCTGCATGTGTGACTCTGTTCTGTTTTGTAATTCAGTTCAAGTGTAACGGTTTTTACATTCCCTCTATCAGTGATACCTTATGAGAAGTGTCCTTTTCTGTGTGACTTATTTCACTTAGAATCGTCGTACCTAAATCCATTCATCATGCTGCTACTAGCCTTATGACATTGATTTCATGGCTGAGTGATATTCCATTGTACATAAGGACCACAACTTCTTTACCCATTTTTCTCTTTCCTGGGATATTTAAGGTGGAATGAAGTGGAGGTCCTTGTCAACAGAGCAGCCCTAAACTTTGGGGTGCTTGTGTCTTGCTGATTTTTAATTTTCCCAATTTATACCCCCATGAGTGGAAGTGCCCTATGCTCTCTAAGCTGTGTTTTTCAGATGTTTCAGGACTCACCGGACACTTCTCCAGAGTGGCTCTTGGCAATTTACATCCCGCCCATCAGTGTAGCAAGGCTCCCATTTCTCCATGGCCTGTCCTGCATTTCTGGTTTTGACACTTTTTTCAGCATGGCCCTTTTGACCGATGGGAAGCGAGACTTGTTTGTAGCGCTGATTTGCCTTTCCAGGTTGCTTGGTTGGCCAAAAAGGGCGTATGCGTTTTTTCCTGAATATATTCAGGAAAAAACGCATACGCCCTTTTTGGCCAAGGGCATCATTGTCAACGTTTTGCCGCTTTTCATGTGCTTTAAAGGCGATTCGAATCTACCTCCTGAAATCTCTTTCCTGCAATTCTGCCTTGATTTCAAATCCTCTTCTTTGCCTTCCCTCAATATATTTGTGGACGAGAGTTATCATTTATAACTCTGCAGGTTTGTGAATTGCAGTGCCCTGAACCTCCATTTTACAACTCGTTTTTATGGGAGCTGGCCGCAAAATCGCAGAATGGCTTCAGGCCCTGTTCTGGTTCCGGGGGGCAGGCTGAGCCTGTGGTTAATTCTTCTTTCTGATGGGAAAATAGAGTGACCTGTGCCTGTCCCAACACCAAGAGCTAGTCTCTCGTTGGTTCCACGTCTTCCCGTTTATCCTCAGGACAAATTGCAACCTGTACGGAACAGGAGGTTAAAGGTGCTGATGCTCCAAGTAGGGAGCTTGCTAGTAAAGCGGCTGGAATGGCGAACCCGGGCACAAGGCGATGAGAAATGAGGTGCGTTTTAGAAACCTTTCCCCATCACACGGTGTACCATCTTCTGGGTTTCTCATGCATGTTTTTGATGTAGGAAGATGCCCTTGAAGCTGGAGATTTGGGACCCATGCGATGGGTACCATGCAGTATTACTTTAAAGGGTCTGCGTTTGCTCACCCAACCTCACCAAACCTCTCAGCCCCAAGAGTGTCCACCCTTATGTCTCATCCAGCTGTGGGTCTAGATATGGTCAATCCAGGTTGCATCACAGCCCCTGAACGCATTGTGTAAGAATTCCTCTCTCGTTCACTGTCTTTGTTTCATGGGTTTTTCAAAGTAATTTATTTTCATAATGGGATTTAGCTGCTTTTCACTGCTGTGTTTATGCCGCTTTACACCCACTTGACACACTAACAGAGAGATATCAATACATAGGCTTTACGATTATTACTAGTCAGATATAATCTTGTGCGGTGAATAGGGCGTGTTGAGTCCAGTTCTCTGAGCAAGGAGTAGGTCTTGTCTATTACATATTGGGTTTATGGAACGGTATCTGAGCTAATTTGATACCCTTGTTTTATGTATCACCCCACCTCACCTTTCCCGTTAAGCAGCCATAGTGTGTTTTCTGCATGTGTGACTCTGTTCTGTTTTGTAATTCAGTTCAAGTGTAACGGTTTTTACATTCCCTCTATCAGTGATACCTTATGAGAAGTGTCCTTTTCTGTGTGACTTATTTCACTTAGAATCGTCGTACCTAAATCCACTCATCATGCTTCTACTAGCCTTATGACATTGATTTCATGGCTGAGTGATATTCCATTGTACATAAGGACCACAACTTCTTTACCCATTTTTCTCTTTCCTGGGATATTTAAGGTGGAATGAAGTGGAGGTCCTTGTCAACAGAGCAGCCCTAAACTTTGGGGTGCTTGTGTCTTGCTGATTTTTCATTTTCCCAATTCATACCCCCATGAGTGGAAGTGCCCTATGCTCTCTAAGCTGTGTTTTTCAGATGTTTCAGGACTCACCGTACACTTCTCCAGAGTGGCTGTTGGCAATTTACATCCCGCCCATCAGTGTAGCAAGGCTCCCATTTCTCCATGGCCTGTCCTGCATTTCTGGTTTTGACACTTTTTTCAGCATGGCCCTTTTGACCGATGGGAAGCGAGACTTGTTTGTAGCGCTGATTTGCCTTTCCAGGTTGCTTGGTTGGCCAAAAAGGGCGTATGCGTTTTTTCCTGAATATATTCAGGAAAAAACGCATACGCCCTTTTTGGCCAAGGGCATCATTGTCAACGTTTTGCCGCTTTTCATGTGCTTTAAAGGCGATTCGAATCTACCTCCTGAAATCTCTTTCCTGCAATTCTGCCTTGATTTCAAATCCTCTTCTTTGCCTTCCCTCAATATATTTGTGGACGAGAGTTATCATTTATAACTCTGCAGGTTTGTGAATTGCAGTGCCCTGAACCTCCATTTTACAACTCGTTTTTATGGGAGCTGGCCGCAAAATCGCAGAATGGCTTCAGGCCCTGTTCTGGTTCCGGGGGGCAGGCTGAGCCTGTGGTTAATTCTTCTTTCTGATGGGAAAATAGAGTGACCTGTGCCTGTCCCAACACCAAGAGCTAGTCTCTCGTTGGTTCCACGTCTTCCCGTTTATCCTCAGGACAAATTGCAACCTGTACGGAACAGGAGGTTAAAGGTGCTGATGCTCCAAGTAGGGAGCTTGCTAGTAAAGCGGCTGGAATGGCGAACCCGGGCACAAGGCGATGAGAAATGAGGTGCGTTTTAGAAACCTTTCCCCATCACACGGTGTACCATCTTCTGGGTTTCTCATGCATGTTTTTGATGTAGGAAGATGCCCTTGAAGCTGGAGATTTGGGACCCATGCGATGGGTACCATGCAGTATTACTTTAAAGGGTCTGCGTTTGCTCACCCAACCTCACCAAACCTCTCAGCCCCAAGAGTGTCCACCCTTATGTCTCATCCAGCTGTGGGTCTAGATATGGTCAATCCAGGTTGCATCACAGCCCCTGAACGCATTGTGTAAGAATTCCTCTCTCGTTCACTGTCTTTGTTTCATGGGTTTTTCAAAGTAATTTATTTTCATAATGGGATTTAGCTGCTTTTCACTGCTGTGTTTATGCCGCTTTACACCCACTTGACACACTAACAGAGAGATATCAATACATAGGCTTTACGATTATTACTAGTCAGATATAATCTTGTGCGGTGAATAGGGCGTGTTGAGTCCAGTTCTCTGAGCAAGGAGTAGGTCTTGTCTATTACATATTGGGTTTATGGAACGGTATCTGAGCTAATTTGATACCCTTGTTTTATGTATCACCCCACCTCACCTTTCCCGTTAAGCAGCCATAGTGTGTTTTCTGCATGTGTGACTCTGTTCTGTTTTGTAATTCAGTTCAAGTGTAACGGTTTTTACATTCCCTCTATCAGTCATACCTTATGAGAAGTGTCCTTTTCTGTGTGACTTATTTCACTTAGAATCGTCGTACCTAAATCCACTCATCATGCTGCTACTAGCCTTATGACATTGATTTCATGGCTGAGTGATATTCCATTGTACATAAGGACCACAACTTCTTTACCCATTTTTCTCTTTCCTGGGATATTTAAGGTGGAATGAAGTGGAGGTCCTTGTCAACAGAGCAGCCCTAAACTTTGGGGTGCTTGTGTCTTGCTGATTTTTCATTTTCCCAATTCATACCCCCATGAGTGGAAGTGCCCTATGCTCTCTAAGCTGTGTTTTTCAGATGTTTCAGGACTCACCGTACACTTCTCCAGAGTGGCTGTTGGCAATTTACATCCCGCCCATCAGTGTAGCAAGGCTCCCATTTCTCCATGGCCTGTCCTGCATTTCTGGTTTTGACACTTTTTTCAGCATGGCCCTTTTGACCGATGGGAAGCGAGACTTGTTTGTAGCGCTGATTTGCCTTTCCAGGTTGCTTGGTTGGCCAAAAAGGGCGTATGCGTTTTTTCCTGAATATATTCAGGAAAAAACGCATACGCCCTTTTTGGCCAAGGGCATCATTGTCAACGTTTTGCCGCTTTTCATGTGCTTTAAAGGCGATTCGAATCTACCTCCTGAAATCTCTTTCCTGCAATTCTGCCTTGATTTCAAATCCTCTTCTTTGCCTTCCCTCAATATATTTGTGGACGAGAGTTATCATTTATAACTCTGCAGGTTTGTGAATTGCAGTGCCCTGAACCTCCATTTTACAACTCGTTTTTATGGGAGCTGGCGGCAAAATCGCAGAATGGCTTCAGGCCCTGTTCTGGTTCCGGGGGGCAGGCTGAGCCTGTGGTTAATTCTTCTTTCTGATGGGAAAATAGAGTGACCTGTGCCTGTCCCAACACCAAGAGCTAGTCTCTCGTTGGTTCCACGTCTTCCCGTTTATCCTCAGGACAAATTGCAACCTGTACGGAACAGGAGGTTAAAGGTGCTGATGCTCCAAGTAGGGAGCTTGCTAGTAAAGCGGCTGGAATGGCGAACCCGGGCACAAGGCGATGAGAAATGAGGTGCGTTTTAGAAACCTTTCCCCATCACACGGTGTACCATCTTCTGGGTTTCTCATGCATGTTTTTGATGTAGGAAGATGCCCTTGAACCTGGAGATTTGGGACCCATGCGATGGGTACCATGCAGTATTACTTTAAAGGGTCTGCGTTTGCTCACCCAACCTCACCAAACCTCTCAGCCCCAAGAGTGTCCACCCTTATGTCTCATCCAGCTGTGGGTCTAGATATGGTCAATCCAGGTTGCATCACAGCCCCTGAACGCATTGTGTAAGAATTCCTCTCTCGTTCACTGTCTTTGTTTCATGGGTTTTTCAAAGTAATTTATTTTCATAATGGGATTTAGCTGCTTTTCACTGCTGTGTTTATGCCGCTTTACACCCACTTGACACACTAACAGAGAGATATCAATACATAGGCTTTACGATTATTACTAGTCAGATATAATCTTGTGCGGTGAATAGGGCGTGTTGAGTCCAGTTCTCTGAGCAAGGAGTAGGTCTTGTCTATTACATATTGGGTTTATGGAACGGTATCTGAGCTAATTTGATACCCTTGTTTTATGTATCACCCCACCTCACCTTTCCCGTTAAGCAGCCATAGTGTGTTTTCTGCATGTGTGACTCTGTTCTGTTTTGTAATTCAGTTCAAGTGTAACGGTTTTTACATTCCCTCTATCAGTCATACCTTATGAGAAGTGTCCTTTTCTGTGTGACTTATTTCACTTAGAATCGTCGTACCTAAATCCACTCATCATGCTGCTACTAGCCTTATGACATTGATTTCATGGCTGAGTGATATTCCATTGTACATAAGGACCACAACTTCTTTACCCATTTTTCTCTTTCCTGGGATATTTAAGGTGGAATGAAGTGGAGGTCCTTGTCAACAGAGCAGCCCTAAACTTTGGGGTGCTTGTGTCTTGCTGATTTTTCATTTTCCCAATTCATACCCCCATGAGTGGAAGTGCCCTATGCTCTCTAAGCTGTGTTTTTCAGATGTTTCAGGACTCACCGGACACTTCTCCAGAGTGGCTGTTGGCAATTTACATCCCGCCCATCAGTGTAGCAAGGCTCCCATTTCTCCATGGCCTGTCCTGCATTTCTGGTTTTGACACTTTTTTCAGCATGGCCCTTTTGACCGATGGGAAGCGAGACTTGTTTGTAGCGCTGATTTGCCTTTCCAGGTTGCTTGGTTGGCCAAAAAGGGCGTATGCGTTTTTTCCTGAATATATTCAGGAAAAAACGCATACGCCCTTTTTGGCCAAGGGCATCATTGTCAACGTTTTGCCGCTTTTCATGTGCTTTAAAGGCGATTCGAATCTACCTCCTGAAATCTCTTTCCTGCAATTCTGCCTTGATTTCAAATCCTCTTCTTTGCCTTCCCTCAATATATTTGTGGACGAGAGTTATCATTTATAACTCTGCAGGTTTGTGAATTGCAGTGCCCTGAACCTCCATTTTACAACTCGTTTTTATGGGAGCTGGCGGCAAAATCGCAGAATGGCTTCAGGCCCTGTTCTGGTTCCGGGGGGCAGGCTGAGCCTGTGGTTAATTCTTCTTTCTGATGGGAAAATAGAGTGACCTGTGCCTGTCCCAACACCAAGAGCTAGTCTCTCGTTGGTTCCACGTCTTCCCGTTTATCCTCAGGACAAATTGCAACCTGTACGGAACAGGAGGTTAAAGGTGCTGATGCTCCAAGTAGGGAGCTTGCTAGTAAAGCGGCTGGAATGGCGAACCCGGGCACAAGGCGATGAGAAATGAGGTGCGTTTTAGAAACCTTTCCCCATCACACGGTGTACCATCTTCTGGGTTTCTCATGCATGTTTTTGATGTAGGAAGATGCCCTTGAACCTGGAGATTTGGGACCCATGCGATGGGTATCATGCAGTATTACTTTAAAGGGTCTGCGTTTGCTCACCCAACCTCACCAAACCTCTCAGCCCCAAGAGTGTCCACCCTTATGTCTGATCCAGCTGTGAGTCTAGATATGGTCAATCCAGGTTGCATCACAGCCCCTGAACGCATTGTGTAAGAATTTCTCTCTCTTTCACTGTCTTTGTTTCATGGGTGTTTCAAAGTAATTTATTTTTATAATGGGGTTTAGCTGCTTTTCACTGCTGTGTTTATGCCGCTTTACACCCACTTGACACACTAACAGAGAGATATCAATACATAGGTTTTACGATTATTATTAGTCAGATATATTCTTGTGTGGTGAATAGGGCGTGTTGAGTCCAGTTCTCTGAGCAAGGAGTAGGTCTTGTCTATTACATATTGGGTTTATGGAATGGTATCTGAGCTAATTTGATACCCTTGTTTTATGTATCACCCCACCTCACCTTTCCCGTTAAGCAGCCATAGTGTGTTTTCTGCATGTGTGACTCTGTTCTGTTTTGTAATTCAGTTCAAGTGTAACGGTTTTTACATTCCCTCTATCAGTGATACCTTATGAGAAGTGTCCTTTTCTGTGTGACTTATTTCACTTAGAATCGTCGTACCTAAATCCACTCATCATGCTGCTACTAGCCTTATGACATTGATTTCATGGCTGAGTGATATTCCATTGTACATAAGGACCACAACTTCTTTACCCATTTTTCTCTTTCCTGGGATATTTAAGGTGGAATGAAGTGGAGGTCCTTGTCAACAGAGCAGCCCTAAACTTTGGGGTGCTTGTGTCTTGCTGATTTTTCATTTTCCCAATTCATACCCCCATGAGTGGAAGTGCCCTATGCTCTCTAAGCTGTGTTTTTCAGATGTTTCAGGACTCACCGGACACTTCTCCAGAGTGGCTCTTGGCAATTTACATCCCGCCCATCAGTGTAGCAAGGCTCCCATTTCTCCATGGCCTGTCCTGCATTTCTGGTTTTGACACTTTTTTCAGCATGGCCCTTTTGACCGATGGGAAGCGAGACTTGTTTGTAGCGCTGATTTGCCTTTCCAGGTTGCTTGGTTGGCCAAAAAGGGCGTATGCGTTTTTTCCTGAATATATTCAGGAAAAAACGCATACGCCCTTTTTGGCCAAGGGCATCATTGTCAACGTTTTGCCGCTTTTCATGTGCTTTAAATGCAATTCGAATCTACCTCCTGAAATCTCTTTCCTGCAATTCTGCCTTGATTTCAAATCCTCTTCTTTGCCTTCCCTCAATATATTTGTGGACGAGAGTTATCATTTATAACTCTGCAGGTTTGTGAATTGCAGTGCCCTGAACCTCCATTTTACAACTCGTTTTTATGGGAGCTGGCGGCAAAATCGCAGAATGGCTTCAGGCCCTGTTCTGGTTCCGGGGGGCAGGCTGAGCCTGTGGTTAATTCTTCTTTCTGATGGGAAAATAGAGTGACCTGTGCCTGTCCCAACACCAAGAGCTAGTCTCTCGTTGGTTCCACGTCTTCCCGTTTATCCTCAGGACAAATTGCAACCTGTACGGAACAGGAGGTTAAAGGTGCTGATGCTCCAAGTAGGGAGCTTGCTAGTAAAGCGGCTGGAATGGCGAACCCGGGCACAAGGCGATGAGAAATGAGGTGCGTTTTAGAAACCTTTCCCCATCACACGGTGTACCATCTTCTGGGTTTCTCATGCATGTTTTTGATGTAGGAAGATGCCCTTGAAGCTGGAGATTTGGGACCCATGCGATGGGTACCATGCAGTATTACTTTAAAGGGTCTGCGTTTGCTCACCCAACCTCACCAAACCTCTCAGCCCCAAGAGTGTCCACCCTTATGTCTCATCCAGCTGTGGGTCTAGATATGGTCAATCCAGGTTGCATCACAGCCCCTGAACGCATTGTGTAAGAATTCCTCTCTCGTTCACTGTCTTTGTTTCATGGGTTTTTCAAAGTAATTTATTTTCATAATGGGATTTAGCTGCTTTTCACTGCTGTGTTTATGCCGCTTTACACCCACTTGACACACTAACAGAGAGATATCAATACATAGGCTTTACGATTATTACTAGTCAGATATAATCTTGTGCGGTGAATAGGGCGTGTTGAGTCCAGTTCTCTGAGCAAGGAGTAGGTCTTGTCTATTACATATTGGGTTTATGGAACGGTATCTGAGCTAATTTGATACCCTTGTTTTATGTATCACCCCACCTCACCTTTCCCGTTAAGCAGCCATAGTGTGTTTTCTGCATGTATGACTCTGTTCTGTTTTGTAATTCAGTTCAAGTGTAACGGTTTTTACATTCCCTCTATCAGTGATACCTTATGAGAAGTGTCCTTTTCTGTGTGACTTATTTCACTTAGAATCGTCGTACCTAAATCCACTCATCATGCTGCTACTAGCCTTATGACATTGATTTCATGGCTGAGTGATATTCCATTGTACATAAGGACCACAACTTCTTTACCCATTTTTCTCTTTCCTGGGATATTTAAGGTGGAATGAAGTGGAGGTCCTTGTCAACAGAGCAGCCCTAAACTTTGGGGTGCTTGTGTCTTGCTGATTTTTCATTTTCCCAATTCATACCCCCATGAGTGGAAGTGCCCTATGCTCTCTAAGCTGTGTTTTTCAGATGTTTCAGGACTCACCGTACACTTCTCCAGAGTGGCTGTTGGCAATTTACATCCCGCCCATCAGTGTAGCAAGGCTCCCATTTCTCCATGGCCTGTCCTGCATTTCTGGTTTTGACACTTTTTTCAGCATGGCCCTTTTGACCGATGGGAAGCGAGACTTGTTTGTAGCGCTGATTTGCCTTTCCAGGTTGCTTGGTTGGCCAAAAAGGGCGTATGCGTTTTTTCCTGAATATATTCAGGAAAAAACGCATACGCCCTTTTTGGCCAAGGGCATCATTGTCAACGTTTTGCCGCTTTTCATGTGCTTTAAAGGCGATTCGAATCTACCTCCTGAAATCTCTTTCCTGCAATTCTGCCTTGATTTCAAATCCTCTTCTTTGCCTTCCCTCAATATATTTGTGGACGAGAGTTATCATTTATAACTCTGCAGGTTTGTGAATTGCAGTGCCCTGAACCTCCATTTTACAACTCGTTTTTATGGGAGCTGGCGGCAAAATCGCAGAATGGCTTCAGGCCCTGTTCTGGTTCCGGGGGGCAGGCTGAGCCTGTGGTTAATTCTTCTTTCTGATGGGAAAATAGAGTGACCTGTGCCTGTCCCAACACCAAGAGCTAGTCTCTCGTTGGTTCCACGTCTTCCCGTTTATCCTCAGGACAAATTGCAACCTGTACGGAACAGGAGGTTAAAGGTGCTGATGCTCCAAGTAGGGAGCTTGCTAGTAAAGCGGCTGGAATGGCGAACCCGGGCACAAGGCGATGAGAAATGAGGTGCGTTTTAGAAACCTTTCCCCATCACACGGTGTACCATCTTCTGGGTTTCTCATGCATGTTTTTGATGTAGGAAGATGCCCTTGAACCTGGAGATTTGGGACCCATGCGATGGGTATCATGCAGTATTACTTTAAAGGGTCTGCGTTTGCTCACCCAACCTCACCAAACCTCTCAGCCCCAAGAGTGTCCACCCTTATGTCTGATCCAGCTGTGAGTCTAGATATGGTCAATCCAGGTTGCATCACAGCCCCTGAACGCATTGTGTAAGAATTTCTCTCTCTTTCACTGTCTTTGTTTCATGGGTGTTTCAAAGTAATTTATTTTTATAATGGGGTTTAGCTGCTTTTCACTGCTGTGTTTATGCCGCTTTACACCCACTTGACACACTAACAGAGAGATATAAATACATAGGTTTTACGATTATTATTAGTCAGATATATTCTTGTGCGGTGAATAGGGCGTGTTGAGTCCAGTTCTCTGAGCAAGGAGTAGGTCTTGTCTATTACATATTGGGTTTATGGAATGGTATCTGAGCTAATTTGATACCCTTGTTTTATGTATCACCCCACCTCACCTTTCCCGTTAAGCAGCCATAGTGTGTTTTCTGCATGTGTGACTCTGTTCTGTTTTGTAATTCAGTTCAAGTGTAACGGTTTTTACATTCCCTCTATCAGTGATACCTTATGAGAAGTGTCCTTTTCTGTGTGACTTATTTCACTTAGAATCGTCGTACCTAAATCCACTCATCATGCTGCTACTAGCCTTATGACATTGATTTCATGGCTGAGTGATATTCCATTGTACATAAGGACCACAACTTCTTTACCCATTTTTCTCTTTCCTGGGATATTTAAGGTGGAATGAAGTGGAGGTCCTTGTCAACAGAGCAGCCCTAAACTTTGGGGTGCTTGTGTCTTGCTGATTTTTCATTTTCCCAATTCATACCCCCATGAGTGGAAGTGCCCTATGCTCTCTAAGCTGTGTTTTTCAGATGTTTCAGGACTCACCGTACACTTCTCCAGAGTGGCTGTTGGCAATTTACATCCCGCCCATCAGTGTAGCAAGGCTCCCATTTCTCCATGGCCTGTCCTGCATTTCTGGTTTTGACACTTTTTTCAGCATGGCCCTTTTGACCGATGGGAAGCGAGACTTGTTTGTAGCGCTGATTTGCCTTTCCAGGTTGCTTGGTTGGCCAAAAAGGGCGTATGCGTTTTTTCCTGAATATATTCAGGAAAAAACGCATACGCCCTTTTTGGCCAAGGGCATCATTGTCAACGTTTTGCCGCTTTTCATGTGCTTTAAATGCAATTCGAATCTACCTCCTGAAATCTCTTTCCTGCAATTCTGCCTTGATTTCAAATCCTCTTCTTTGCCTTCCCTCAATATATTTGTGGACGAGAGTTATCATTTATAACTCTGCAGGTTTGTGAATTGCAGTGCCCTGAACCTCCATTTTACAACTCGTTTTTATGGGAGCTGGCCGCAAAATCGCAGAATGGCTTCAGGCCCTGTTCTGGTTCCGGGGGGCAGGCTGAGCCTGTGGTTAATTCTTCTTTCTGATGGGAAAATAGAGTGACCTGTGCCTGTCCCAACACCAAGAGCTAGTCTCTCGTTGGTTCCACGTCTTCCCGTTTATCCTCAGGACAAATTGCAACCTGTACGGAACAGGAGGTTAAAGGTGCTGATGCTCCAAGTAGGGAACTTGCTAGTAAAGCGGCTGGAATGGCGAACCCGGGCACAAGGCGATGAGAAATGAGGTGCGTTTTAGAAACCTTTCCCCATCACACGGTGTACCATCTTCTGGGTTTCTCATGCATGTTTTTGATGTAGGAAGATGCCCTTGAACCTGGAGATTTGGGACCCATGCGATGGGTACCATGCAGTATTACTTTAAAGGGTCTGCGTTTGCTCACCCAACCTCACCAAACCTCTCAGCCCCAAGAGTGTCCACCCTTATGTCTCATCCAGCTGTGGGTCTAGATATGGTCAATCCAGGTTGCATCACAGCCCCTGAACGCATTGTGTAAGAATTCCTCTCTCGTTCACTGTCTTTGTTTCATGGGTTTTTCAAAGTAATTTATTTTCATAATGGGATTTAGCTGCTTTTCACTGCTGTGTTTATGCCGCTTTACACCCACTTGACACACTAACAGAGAGATATCAATACATAGGCTTTACGATTATTACTAGTCAGATATAATCTTGTGCGGTGAATAGGGCGTGTTGAGTCCAGTTCTCTGAGCAAGGAGTAGGTCTTGTCTATTACATATTGGGTTTATGGAACGGTATCTGAGCTAATTTGATACCCTTGTTTTATGTATCACCCCACCTCACCTTTCCCGTTAAGCAGCCATAGTGTGTTTTCTGCATGTGTGACTCTGTTCTGTTTTGTAATTCAGTTCAAGTGTAACGGTTTTTACATTCCCTCTATCAGTCATACCTTATGAGAAGTGTCCTTTTCTGTGTGACTTATTTCACTTAGAATCGTCGTACCTAAATCCACTCATCATGCTGCTACTAGCCTTATGACATTGATTTCATGGCTGAGTGATATTCCATTGTACATAAGGACCACAACTTCTTTACCCATTTTTCTCTTTCCTGGGATATTTAAGGTGGAATGAAGTGGAGGTCCTTGTCAACAGAGCAGCCCTAAACTTTGGGGTGCTTGTGTCTTGCTGATTTTTCATTTTCCCAATTCATACCCCCATGAGTGGAAGTGCCCTATGCTCTCTAAGCTGTGTTTTTCAGATGTTTCAGGACTCACCGTACACTTCTCCAGAGTGGCTGTTGGCAATTTACATCCCGCCCATCAGTGTAGCAAGGCTCCCATTTCTCCATGGCCTGTCCTGCATTTCTGGTTTTGACACTTTTTTCAGCATGGCCCTTTTGACCGATGGGAAGCGAGACTTGTTTGTAGCGCTGATTTGCCTTTCCAGGTTGCTTGGTTGGCCAAAAAGGGCGTATGCGTTTTTTCCTGAATATATTCAGGAAAAAACGCATACGCCCTTTTTGGCCAAGGGCATCATTGTCAACGTTTTGCCGCTTTTCATGTGCTTTAAAGGCGATTCGAATCTACCTCCTGAAATCTCTTTCCTGCAATTCTGCCTTGATTTCAAATCCTCTTCTTTGCCTTCCCTCAATATATTTGTGGACGAGAGTTATCATTTATAACTCTGCAGGTTTGTGAATTGCAGTGCCCTGAACCTCCATTTTACAACTCGTTTTTATGGGAGCTGGCGGCAAAATCGCAGAATGGCTTCAGGCCCTGTTCTGGTTCCGGGGGCCAGGCTGAGCCTGTGGTTAATTCTTCTTTCTGATGGGAAAATAGAGTGACCTGTGCCTGTCCCAACACCAAGAGCTAGTCTCTCGTTGGTTCCACGTCTTCCCGTTTATCCTCAGGACAAATTGCAACCTGTACGGAACAGGAGGTTAAAGGTGCTGATGCTCCAAGTAGGGAGCTTGCTAGTAAAGCGGCTGGAATGGCGAACCCGGGCACAAGGCGATGAGAAATGAGGTGCGTTTTAGAAACCTTTCCCCATCACACGGTGTACCATCTTCTGGGTTTCTCATGCATGTTTTTGATGTAGGAAGATGCCCTTGAACCTGGAGATTTGGGACCCATGCGATGGGTACCATGCAGTATTACTTTAAAGGGTCTGCGTTTGCTCACCCAACCTCACCAAACCTCTCAGCCCCAAGAGTGTCCACCCTTATGTCTCATCCAGCTGTGGGTCTAGATATGGTCAATCCAGGTTGCATCACAGCCCCTGAACGCATTGTGTAAGAATTCCTCTCTCGTTCACTGTCTTTGTTTCATGGGTTTTTCAAAGTAATTTATTTTCATAATGGGATTTAGCTGCTTTTCACTGCTGTGTTTATGCCGCTTTACACCCACTTGACACACTAACAGAGAGATATCAATACATAGGCTTTACGATTATTACTAGTCAGATATAATCTTGTGCGGTGAATAGGGCGTGTTGAGTCCAGTTCTCTGAGCAAGGAGTAGGTCTTGTCTATTACATATTGGGTTTATGGAACGGTATCTGAGCTAATTTGATACCCTTGTTTTATGTATCACCCCACCTCACCTTTCCCGTTAAGCAGCCATAGTGTGTTTTCTGCATGTGTGACTCTGTTCTGTTTTGTAATTCAGTTCAAGTGTAACGGTTTTTACATTCCCTCTATCAGTCATACCTTATGAGAAGTGTCCTTTTCTGTGTGACTTATTTCACTTAGAATCGTCGTACCTAAATCCACTCATCATGCTGCTACTAGCCTTATGACATTGATTTCATGGCTGAGTGATATTCCATTGTACATAAGGACCACAACTTCTTTACCCATTTTTCTCTTTCCTGGGATATTTAAGGTGGAATGAAGTGGAGGTCCTTGTCAACAGAGCAGCCCTAAACTTTGGGGTGCTTGTGTCTTGCTGATTTTTCATTTTCCCAATTCATACCCCCATGAGTGGAAGTGCCCTATGCTCTCTAAGCTGTGTTTTTCAGATGTTTCAGGACTCACCGTACACTTCTCCAGAGTGGCTGTTGGCAATTTACATCCCGCCCATCAGTGTAGCAAGGCTCCCATTTCTCCATGGCCTGTCCTGCATTTCTGGTTTTGACACTTTTTTCAGCATGGCCCTTTTGACCGATGGGAAGCGAGACTTGTTTGTAGCGCTGATTTGCCTTTCCAGGTTGCTTGGTTGGCCAAAAAGGGCGTATGCGTTTTTTCCTGAATATATTCAGGAAAAAACGCATACGCCCTTTTTGGCCAAGGGCATCATTGTCAACGTTTTGCCGCTTTTCATGTGCTTTAAAGGCGATTCGAATCTACCTCCTGAAATCTCTTTCCTGCAATTCTGCCTTGATTTCAAATCCTCTTCTTTGCCTTCCCTCAATATATTTGTGGACGAGAGTTATCATTTATAACTCTGCAGGTTTGTGAATTGCAGTGCCCTGAACCTCCATTTTACAACTCGTTTTTATGGGAGCTGGCGGCAAAATCGCAGAATGGCTTCAGGCCCTGTTCTGGTTCCGGGGGGCAGGCTGAGCCTGTGGTTAATTCTTCTTTCTGATGGGAAAATAGAGTGACCTGTGCCTGTCCCAACACCAAGAGCTAGTCTCTCGTTGGTTCCACGTCTTCCCGTTTATCCTCAGGACAAATTGCAACCTGTACGGAACAGGAGGTTAAAGGTGCTGATGCTCCAAGTAGGGAGCTTGCTAGTAAAGCGGCTGGAATGGCGAACCCGGGCACAAGGCGATGAGAAATGAGGTGCGTTTTAGAAACCTTTCCCCATCACACGGTGTACCATCTTCTGGGTTTCTCATGCATGTTTTTGATGTAGGAAGATGCCCTTGAACCTGGAGATTTGGGACCCATGCGATGGGTACCATGCAGTATTACTTTAAAGGGTCTGCGTTTGCTCACCCAACCTCACCAAACCTCTCAGCCCCAAGAGTGTCCACCCTTATGTCTCATCCAGCTGTGGGTCTAGATATGGTCAATCCAGGTTGCATCACAGCCCCTGAACGCATTGTGTAAGAATTCCTCTCTCTTTCACTGTCTTTGTTTCATGGGTTTTTCAAAGTAATTTATTTTTATAATGGGGTTTAGCTGCTTTTCACTGCTGTGTTTATGCCGCTTTACACCCACTTGACACACTAACAGAGAGATATCAATACATAGGTTTTACGATTATTATTAGTCAGATATATTCTTGTGCGGTGAATAGGGCGTGTTGAGTCCAGTTCTCTGAGCAAGGAGTAGGTCTTGTCTATTACATATTGGGTTTATGGAACGGTATCTGAGCTAATTTGATACCCTTGTTTTATGTATCACCCCACCTCACCTTTCCCGTTAAGCAGCCATAGTCTGTTTTCTGCATGTGTGACTCTGTTCTGTTTTGTAATTCAGTTCAAGTGTAACGGTTTTTACATTCCCTCTATCAGTGATACCTTATGAGAAGTGTCCTTTTCTGTGTGACTTATTTCACTTAGAATCGTCGTACCTAAATCCACTCATCATGCTGCTACTAGCCTTATGACATTGATTTCATGGCTGAGTGATATTCCATTGTACATAAGGACCACAACTTCTTTACCCATTTTTCTCTTTCCTGGGATATTTAAGGTGGAATGAAGTGGAGGTCCTTGTCAACAGAGCAGCCCTAAACTTTGGGGTGCTTGTGTCTTGCTGATTTTTCATTTTCCCAATTCATACCCCCATGAGTGGAAGTGCCCTATGCTCTCTAAGCTGTGTTTTTCAGATGTTTCAGGACTCACCGTACACTTCTCCAGAGTGGCTGTTGGCAATTTACATCCCGCCCATCAGTGTAGCAAGGCTCCCATTTCTCCATGGCCTGTCCTGCATTTCTGGTTTTGACACTTTTTTCAGCATGGCCCTTTTGACCGATGGGAAGCGAGACTTGTTTGTAGCGCTGATTTGCCTTTCCAGGTTGCTTGGTTGGCCAAAAAGGGCGTATGCGTTTTTTCCTGAATATATTCAGGAAAAAACGCATACGCCCTTTTTGGCCAAGGGCATCATTGTCAACGTTTTGCCGCTTTTCATGTGCTTTAAAGGCGATTCGAATCTACCTCCTGAAATCTCTTTCCTGCAATTCTGCCTTGATTTCAAATCCTCTTCTTTGCCTTCCCTCAATATATTTGTGGACGAGAGTTATCATTTATAACTCTGCAGGTTTGTGAATTGCAGTGCCCTGAACCTCCATTTTACAACTCGTTTTTATGGGAGCTGGCGGCAAAATCGCAGAATGGCTTCAGGCCCTGTTCTGGTTCCGGGGGGCAGGCTGAGCCTGTGGTTAATTCTTCTTTCTGATGGGAAAATAGAGTGACCTGTGCCTGTCCCAACACCAAGAGCTAGTCTCTCGTTGGTTCCACGTCTTCCCGTTTATCCTCAGGACAAATTGCAACCTGTACGGAACAGGAGGTTAAAGGTGCTGATGCTCCAAGTAGGGAGCTTGCTAGTAAAGCGGCTGGAATGGCGAACCCGGGCACAAGGCGATGAGAAATGAGGTGCGTTTTAGAAACCTTTCCCCATCACACGGTGTACCATCTTCTGGGTTTCTCATGCATGTTTTTGATGTAGGAAGATGCCCTTGAACCTGGAGATTTGGGACCCATGCGATGGGTACCATGCAGTATTACTTTAAAGGGTCTGCGTTTGCTCACCCAACCTCACCAAACCTCTCAGCCCCAAGAGTGTCCACCCTTATGTCTCATCCAGCTGTGGGTCTAGATATGGTCAATCCAGGTTGCATCACAGCCCCTGAACGCATTGTGTAAGAATTCCTCTCTCGTTCACTGTCTTTGTTTCATGGGTTTTTCAAAGTAATTTATTTTCATAATGGGATTTAGCTGCTTTTCACTGCTGTGTTTATGCCGCTTTACACCCACTTGACACACTAACAGAGAGATATCAATACATAGGCTTTACGATTATTACTAGTCAGATATAATCTTGTGCGGTGAATAGGGCGTGTTGAGTCCAGTTCTCTGAGCAAGGAGTAGGTCTTGTCTATTACATATTGGGTTTATGGAACGGTATCTGAGCTAATTTGATACCCTTGTTTTATGTATCACCCCACCTCACCTTTCCCGTTAAGCAGCCATAGTGTGTTTTCTGCATGTGTGACTCTGTTCTGTTTTGTAATTCAGTTCAAGTGTAACGGTTTTTACATTCCCTCTATCAGTGATACCTTATGAGAAGTGTCCTTTTCTGTGTGACTTATTTCACTTAGAATCGTCGTACCTAAATCCACTCATCATGCTGCTACTAGCCTTATGACATTGATTTCATGGCTGAGTGATATTCCATTGTACATAAGGACCACAACTTCTTTACCCATTTTTCTCTTTCCTGGGATATTTAAGGTGGAATGAAGTGGAGGTCCTTGTCAACAGAGCAGCCCTAAACTTTGGGGTGCTTGTGTCTTGCTGATTTTTCATTTTCCCAATTCATACCCCCATGAGTGGAAGTGCCCTATGCTCTCTAAGCTGTGTTTTTCAGATGTTTCAGGACTCACCGTACACTTCTCCAGAGTGGCTGTTGGCAATTTACATCCCGCCCATCAGTGTAGCAAGGCTCCCATTTCTCCATGGCCTGTCCTGCATTTCTGGTTTTGACACTTTTTTCAGCATGGCCCTTTTGACCGATGGGAAGCGAGACTTGTTTGTAGCGCTGATTTGCCTTTCCAGGTTGCTTGGTTGGCCAAAAAGGGCGTATGCGTTTTTTCCTGAATATATTCAGGAAAAAACGCATACGCCCTTTTTGGCCAAGGGCATCATTGTCAACGTTTTGCCGCTTTTCATGTGCTTTAAAGGCGATTCGAATCTACCTCCTGAAATCTCTTTCCTGCAATTCTGCCTTGATTTCAAATCCTCTTCTTTGCCTTCCCTCAATATATTTGTGGACGAGAGTTATCATTTATAACTCTGCAGGTTTGTGAATTGCAGTGCCCTGAACCTCCATTTTACAACTCGTTTTTATGGGAGCTGGCGGCAAAATCGCAGAATGGCTTCAGGCCCTGTTCTGGTTCCGGGGGGCAGGCTGAGCCTGTGGTTAATTCTTCTTTCTGATGGGAAAATAGAGTGACCTGTGCCTGTCCCAACACCAAGAGCTAGTCTCTCGTTGGTTCCACGTCTTCCCGTTTATCCTCAGGACAAATTGCAACCTGTACGGAACAGGAGGTTAAAGGTGCTGATGCTCCAAGTAGGGAGCTTGCTAGTAAAGCGGCTGGAATGGCGAACCCGGGCACAAGGCGATGAGAAATGAGGTGCGTTTTAGAAACCTTTCCCCATCACACGGTGTACCATCTTCTGGGTTTCTCATGCATGTTTTTGATGTAGGAAGATGCCCTTGAACCTGGAGATTTGGGACCCATGCGATGGGTACCATGCAGTATTACTTTAAAGGGTCTGCGTTTGCTCACCCAACCTCACCAAACCTCTCAGCCCCAAGAGTGTCCACCCTTATGTCTCATCCAGCTGTGGGTCTAGATATGGTCAATCCAGGTTGCATCACAGCCCCTGAACGCATTGTGTAAGAATTCCTCTCTCGTTCACTGTCTTTGTTTCATGGGTTTTTCAAAGTAATTTATTTTCATAATGGGATTTAGCTGCTTTTCACTGCTGTGTTTATGCCGCTTTACACCCACTTGACACACTAACAGAGAGATATCAATACATAGGCTTTACGATTATTACTAGTCAGATATAATCTTGTGCGGTGAATAGGGCGTGTTGAGTCCAGTTCTCTGAGCAAGGAGTAGGTCTTGTCTATTACATATTGGGTTTATGGAACGGTATCTGAGCTAATTTGATACCCTTGTTTTATGTATCACCCCACCTCACCTTTCCCGTTAAGCAGCCATAGTGTGTTTTCTGCATGTGTGACTCTGTTCTGTTTTGTAATTCAGTTCAAGTGTAACGGTTTTTACATTCCCTCTATCAGTGATACCTTATGAGAAGTGTCCTTTTCTGTGTGACTTATTTCACTTAGAATCGTCGTACCTAAATCCACTCATCATGCTGCTACTAGCCTTATGACATTGATTTCATGGCTGAGTGATATTCCATTGTACATAAGGACCACAACTTCTTTACCCATTTTTCTCTTTCCTGGGATATTTAAGGTGGAATGAAGTGGAGGTCCTTGTCAACAGAGCAGCCCTAAACTTTGGGGTGCTTGTGTCTTGCTGATTTTTAATTTTCCCAATTTATACCCCCATGAGTGGAAGTGCCCTATGCTCTCTAAGCTGTGTTTTTCAGATGTTTCAGGACTCACCGGACACTTCTCCAGAGTGGCTCTTGGCAATTTACATCCCGCCCATCAGTGTAGCAAGGCTCCCATTTCTCCATGGCCTGTCCTGCATTTCTGGTTTTGACACTTTTTTCAGCATGGCCCTTTTGACCGATGGGAAGCGAGACTTGTTTGTAGCGCTGATTTGCCTTTCCAGGTTGCTTGGTTGGCCAAAAAGGGCGTATGCGTTTTTTCCTGAATATATTCAGGAAAAAACGCATACGCCCTTTTTGGCCAAGGGCATCATTGTCAACGTTTTGCCGCTTTTCATGTGCTTTAAAGGCGATTCGAATCTACCTCCTGAAATCTCTTTCCTGCAATTCTGCCTTGATTTCAAATCCTCTTCGTTGCCTTCCCTCAATATATTTGCGGACGAGAGTTATCATTTATAACTCTGCAGGTTTGTGAATTGCAGTGCCCTGAACCTCCATTTTACAACTCGTTTTTATGGGAGCTGGCGGCAAAATCGCAGAATGGCTTCAGGCCCTGTTCTGGTTCCGGGGGGCAGGCTGAGCCTGTGGTTAATTCTTCTTTCTGATGGGAAAATAGAGTGACCTGTGCCTGTCCCAACACCAAGAGCTAGTCTCTCGTTGGTTCCACGTCTTCCCGTTTATCCTCAGGACAAATTGCAACCTGTACGGAACAGGAGGTTAAAGGTGCTGATGCTCCAAGTAGGGAGCTTGCTAGTAAAGCGGCTGGAATGGCGAACCCGGGCACAAGGCGATGAGAAATGAGGTGCGTTTTAGAAACCTTTCCCCATCACACGGTGTACCATCTTCTGGGTTTCTCATGCATGTTTTTGATGTAGGAAGATGCCCTTGAACCTGGAGATTTGGGACCCATGCGATGGGTATCATGCAGTATTCCTTTAAAGGGTCTGCGTTTGCTCACCCAACCTCACCAAACCTCTCAGCCCCAAGAGTGTCCACCCTTATGTCTGATCCAGCTGTGAGTCTAGATATGGTCAATCCAGGTTGCATCACAGCCCCTGAACGCATTGTGTAAGAATTTCTCTCTCTTTCACTGTCTTTGTTTCATGGGTGTTTCAAAGTAATTTATTTTTATAATGGGGTTTAGCTGCTTTTCACTGCTGTGTTTATGCCGCTTTACACCCACTTGACACACTAACAGAGAGATATCAATACATAGGTTTTACGATTATTATTAGTCAGATATATTCTTGTGCGGTGAATAGGGCGTGTTGAGTCCAGTTCTCTGAGCAAGGAGTAGGTCTTGTCTATTACATATTGGGTTTATGGAATGGTATCTGAGCTAATTTGATACCCTTGTTTTATGTATCACCCCACCTCACCTTTCCCGTTAAGCAGCCATAGTGTGTTTTCTGCATGTGTGACTCTGTTCTGTTTTGTAATTCAGTTCAAGTGTAACGGTTTTTACATTCCCTCTATCAGTGATACCTTATGAGAAGTGTCCTTTTCTGTGTGACTTATTTCACTTAGAATCGTCGTACCTAAATCCACTCATCATGCTGCTACTAGCCTTATGACATTGATTTCATGGCTGAGTGATATTCCATTGTACATAAGGACCACAACTTCTTTACCCATTTTTCTCTTTCCTGGGATATTTAAGGTGGAATGAAGTGGAGGTCCTTGTCAACAGAGCAGCCCTAAACTTTGGGGTGCTTGTGTCTTGCTGATTTTTCATTTTCCCAATTCATACCCCCATGAGTGGAAGTGCCCTATGCTCTCTAAGCTGTGTTTTTCAGATGTTTCAGGACTCACCGTACACTTCTCCAGAGTGGCTGTTGGCAATTTACATCCCGCCCATCAGTGTAGCAAGGCTCCCATTTCTCCATGGCCTGTCCTGCATTTCTGGTTTTGACACTTTTTTCAGCATGGCCCTTTTGACCGATGGGAAGCGAGACTTGTTTGTAGCGCTGATTTGCCTTTCCAGGTTGCTTGGTTGGCCAAAAAGGGCGTATGCATTTTTTCCTGAATATATTCAGGAAAAAACGCATACGCCCTTTTTGGCCAAGGGCATCATTGTCAACGTTTTGCCGCTTTTCATGTGCTTTAAAGGCGATTCGAATCTACCTCCTGAAATCTCTTTCCTGCAATTCTGCCTTGATTTCAAATCCTCTTCTTTGCCTTCCCTCAATATATTTGTGGACGAGAGTTATCATTTATAACTCTGCAGGTTTGTGAATTGCAGTGCCCTGAACCTCCATTTTACAACTCGTTTTTATGGGAGCTGGCGGCAAAATCGCAGAATGGCTTCAGGCCCTGTTCTGGTTCCGGGGGGCAGGCTGAGCCTGTGGTTAATTCTTCTTTCTGATGGGAAAATAGAGTGACCTGTGCCTGTCCCAACACCAAGAGCTAGTCTCTCGTTGGTTCCACGTCTTCCCGTTTATCCTCAGGACAAATTGCAACCTGTACGGAACAGGAGGTTAAAGGTGCTGATGCTCCAAGTAGGGAGCTTGCTAGTAAAGCGGCTGGAATGGCGAACCCGGGCACAAGGCGATGAGAAATGAGGTGCGTTTTAGAAACCTTTCCCCATCACACGGTGTACCATCTTCTGGGTTTCTCATGCATGTTTTTGATGTAGGAAGATGCCCTTGAACCTGGAGATTTGGGACCCATGCGATGGGTATCATGCAGTATTACTTTAAAGGGTCTGCGTTTGCTCACCCAACCTCACCAAACCTCTCAGCCCCAAGAGTGTCCACCCTTATGTCTCATCCAGCTGTGGGTCTAGATATGGTCAATCCAGGTTGCATCACAGCCCCTGAGCGCATTGTGTAAGAATTCCTCTCTCGTTCACTGTCTTTGTTTCATGGGTTTTTCAAAGTAATTTATTTTCATAATGGGATTTAGCTGCTTTTCACTGCTGTGTTTATGCCGCTTTACACCCACTTGACACACTAACAGAGAGATATCAATACATAGGCTTTACGATTATTACTAGTCAGATATATTCTTGTGCGGTGAATAGGGCGTGTTGAGTCCAGTTCTCTGAGCAAGGAGTAGGTCTTGTCTATTACATATTGGGTTTATGGAACGGTATCTGAGCTAATTTGAAACCCTTGTTTTATGTATCACTCCACCTCACCTTTCCCGTTAAGCAGCCATAGTGTGTTTTCTGCATGTGTGACTCTGTTCTGTTTTGTAATTCAGTTCAAGTGTAACGGTTTTTACATTCCCTCTATCAGTGATACCTTATGAGAAGTGTCCTTTTCTGTGTGACTTATTTCACTTAGAATCGTCGTACCTAAATCCATTCATCATGCTGCTACTAGCCTTATGACATTGATTTCATGGCTGAGTGATATTCCATTGTACATAAGGACCACAACTTCTTTACCCATTTTTCTCTTTCCTGGGATATTTAAGGTGGAATGAAGTGGAGGTCCTTGTCAACAGAGCAGCCCTAAACTTTGGGGTGCTTGTGTCTTGCTGATTTTTCATTTTCCCAATTTATACCCCCATGAGTGGAAGTGCCCTATGCTCTCTAAGCTGTGTTTTTCAGATGTTTCAGGACTCACCGGACACTTCTCCAGAGTGGCTCTTGGCAATTTACATCCCGCCCATCAGTGTAGCAAGGCTCCCATTTCTCCATGGCCTGTCCTGCATTTCTGGTTTTGACACTTTTTTCAGCATGGCCCTTTTGACCGATGGGAAGCAAGACTTGTTTGTAGCGCTGATTTGCCTTTCCAGGTTGCTTGGTTGGCCAAAAAGGGCGTATGCGTTTTTTCCTGAATATATTCAGGAAAAAACGCATACGCCCTTTTTGGCCAAGGGCATCATTGTCAACGTTTTGCCGCTTTTCATGTGCTTTAAAGGCGATTCGAATCTACCTCCTGAAATCTCTTTCCTGCAATTCTGCCTTGATTTCAAATCCTCTTCTTTGCCTTTCCTCAATATATTTGTGGACGAGAGTTATCATTTATAACTCTGCAGGTTTGTGAATTGAAGTGCCCTGAACCTCCATTTTACAACTCGTTTTTATGGGAGCTGGCGGCAAAATCGCAGAATGGCTTCAGGCCCTGTTCTGGTTCCGGGGGGCAGGCTGAGCCTGTGGTTAATTCTTCTTTCTGATGGGAAAATAGAGTGACCTGTGCCTGTCCCAACACCAAGAGCTAGTCTCTCGTTGGTTCCACGTCTTCCCGTTTATCCTCAGGACAAATTGCAACCTGTACGGAACAGGAGGTTAAAGGTGCTGATGCTCCAAGTAGGGAGCTTGCTAGTAAAGCGGCTGGAATGGCGAACCCGGGCACAAGGCGATGAGAAATGAGGTGCGTTTTAGAAACCTTTCCCCATCACACGGTGTACCATCTTCTGGGTTTCTCATGCATGTTTTTGATGTAGGAAGATGCCCTTGAACCTGGAGATTTGGGACCCATGAGATGGGTATCATGCAGTATTACTTTAAAGGGTCTGCGTTTGCTCACCCAACCTCACCAAACCTCTCAGCCCCAAGAGTGTCCACCCTTATGTCTCATCCAGCTGTGGGTCTAGATATGGTCAATCCAGGTTGCATCACAGCCCCTGAACGCATTGTGTAAGAATTCCTCTCTCGTTCACTGTCTTTGTTTCATGGGTTTTTCAAAGTAATTTATTTTCATAATGGGATTTAGCTGCTTTTCACTGCTGTGTTTATGCCGCTTTACACCCACTTGACACACTAACAGAGAGATATCAATACATAGGCTTTACGATTATTACTAGTCAGATATAATCTTGTGCGGTGAATAGGGCGTGTTGAGTCCAGTTCTCTGAGCAAGGAGTAGGTCTTGTCTATTACATATTGGGTTTATGGAACGGTATCTGAGCTAATTTGATACCCTTGTTTTATGTATCACCCCACCTCACCTTTCCCGTTAAGCAGCCATAGTGTGTTTTCTGCATGTGTGACTCTGTTCTGTTTTGTAATTCAGTTCAAGTGTAACGGTTTTTACATTCCCTCTATCAGTCATACCTTATGAGAAGTGTCCTTTTCTGTGTGACTTATTTCACTTAGAATCGTCGTACCTAAATCCACTCATCATGCTGCTACTAGCCTTATGACATTGATTTCATGGCTGAGTGATATTCCATTGTACATAAGGACCACAACTTCTTTACCCATTTTTCTCTTTCCTGGGATATTTAAGGTGGAATGAAGTGGAGGTCCTTGTCAACAGAGCAGCCCTAAACTTTGGGGTGCTTGTGTCTTGCTGATTTTTCATTTTCCCAATTCATACCCCCATGAGTGGAAGTGCCCTATGCTCTCTAAGCTGTGTTTTTCAGATGTTTCAGGACTCACCGTACACTTCTCCAGAGTGGCTGTTGGCAATTTACATCCCGCCCATCAGTGTAGCAAGGCTCCCATTTCTCCATGGCCTGTCCTGCATTTCTGGTTTTGACACTTTTTTCAGCATGGCCCTTTTGACCGATGGGAAGCGAGACTTCTTTGTACCGCTGATTTGCCTTTCCAGGTTGCTTGGTTGGCCAAAAAGGGCGTATGCGTTTTTTCCTGAATATATTCAGGAAAAAACGCATACGCCCTTTTTGGCCAAGGGCATCATTGTCAACGTTTTGCCGCTTTTCATGTGCTTTAAAGGCGATTCGAATCTACCTCCTGAAATCTCTTTCCTGCAATTCTGCCTTGATTTCAAATCCTCTTCTTTGCCTTCCCTCAATATATTTGTGGACGAGAGTTATCATTTATAACTCTGCAGGTTTGTGAATTGCAGTGCCCTGAACCTCCATTTTACAACTCGTTTTTATGGGAGCTGGCGGCAAAATCGCAGAATGGCTTCAGGCCCTGTTCTGGTTCCGGGGGGCAGGCTGAGCCTGTGGTTAATTCTTCTTTCTGATGGGAAAATAGAGTGACCTGTGCCTGTCCCAACACCAAGAGCTAGTCTCTCGTTGGTTCCACGTCTTCCCGTTTATCCTCAGGACAAATTGCAACCTGTACGGAACAGGAGGTTAAAGGTGCTGATGCTCCAAGTAGGGAGCTTGCTAGTAAAGCGGCTGGAATGGCGAACCCGGGCACAAGGCGATGAGAAATGAGGTGCGTTTTAGAAACCTTTCCCCATCACACGGTGTACCATCTTCTGGGTTTCTCATGCATGTTTTTGATGTAGGAAGATGCCCTTGAAGCTGGAGATTTGGGACCCATGCGATGGGTATCATGCAGTATTACTTTAAAGGGTCTGCGTTTGCTCACCCAACCTCACCAAACCTCTCAGCCCCAAGAGTGTCCACCCTTATGTCTCATCCAGCTGTGGGTCTAGATATGGTCAATCCAGGTTGCATCACAGCCCCTGAACGCATTGTGTAAGAATTCCTCTCTCGTTCACTGTCTTTGTTTCATGGGTTTTTCAAAGTAATTTATTTTCATAATGGGATTTAGCTGCTTTTCACTGCTGTGTTTATGCCGCTTTACACCCACTTGACACACTAACAGAGAGATATCAATACATAGGCTTTACGATTATTACTAGTCAGATATATTCTTGTGCGGTGAATAGGGCGTGTTGAGTCCAGTTCTCTGAGCAAGGAGTAGGTCTTGTCTATTACATATTGGGTTTATGGAACGGTATCTGAGCTAATTTGAAACCCTTGTTTTATGTATCACTCCACCTCACCTTTCCCGTTAAGCAGCCATAGTGTGTTTTCTGCATGTGTGACTCTGTTCTGTTTTGTAATTCAGTTCAAGTGTAACGGTTTTTACATTCCCTCTATCAGTGATACCTTATGAGAAGTGTCCTTTTCTGTGTGACTTATTTCACTTAGAATCGTCGTACCTAAATCCATTCATCATGCTGCTACTAGCCTTATGACATTGATTTCATGGCTGAGTGATATTCCATTGTACATAAGGACCACAACTTCTTTACCCATTTTTCTCTTTCCTGGGATATTTAAGGTGGAATGAAGTGGAGGTCCTTGTCAACAGAGCAGCCCTAAACTTTGGGGTGCTTGTGTCTTGCTGATTTTTAATTTTCCCAATTTATACCCCCATGAGTGGAAGTGCCCTATGCTCTCTAAGCTGTGTTTTTCAGATGTTTCAGGACTCACCGGACACTTCTCCAGAGTGGCTCTTGGCAATTTACATCCCGCCCATCAGTGTAGCAAGGCTCCCATTTCTCCATGGCCTGTCCTGCATTTCTGGTTTTGACACTTTTTTCAGCATGGCCCTTTTGACCGATGGGAAGCGAGACTTGTTTGTAGCGCTGATTTGCCTTTCCAGGTTGCTTGGTTGGCCAAAAAGGGCGTATGCGTTTTTTCCTGAATATATTCAGGAAAAAACGCATACGCCCTTTTTGGCCAAGGGCATCATTGTCAACGTTTTGCCGCTTTTCATGTGCTTTAAAGGCGATTCGAATCTACCTCCTGAAATCTCTTTCCTGCAATTCTGCCTTGATTTCAAATCCTCTTCGTTGCCTTCCCTCAATATATTTGCGGACGAGAGTTATCATTTATAACTCTGCAGGTTTGTGAATTGCAGTGCCCTGAACCTCCATTTTACAACTCGTTTTTATGGGAGCTGGCGGCAAAATCGCAGAATGGCTTCAGGCCCTGTTCTGGTTCCGGGGGGCAGGCTGAGCCTGTGGTTAATTCTTCTTTCTGATGGGAAAATAGAGTGACCTGTGCCTGTCCCAACACCAAGAGCTAGTCTCTCGTTGGTTCCACGTCTTCCCGTTTATCCTCAGGACAAATTGCAACCTGTACGGAACAGGAGGTTAAAGGTGCTGATGCTCCAAGTAGGGAGCTTGCTAGTAAAGCGGCTGGAATGGCGAACCCGGGCACAAGGCGATGAGAAATGAGGTGCGTTTTAGAAACCTTTCCCCATCACACGGTGTACCATCTTCTGGGTTTCTCATGCATGTTTTTGATGTAGGAAGATGCCCTTGAACCTGGAGATTTGGGACCCATGCGATGGGTATCATGCAGTATTCCTTTAAAGGGTCTGCGTTTGCTCACCCAACCTCACCAAACCTCTCAGCCCCAAGAGTGTCCACCCTTATGTCTGATCCAGCTGTGAGTCTAGATATGGTCAATCCAGGTTGCATCACAGCCCCTGAACGCATTGTGTAAGAATTTCTCTCTCTTTCACTGTCTTTGTTTCATGGGTGTTTCAAAGTAATTTATTTTTATAATGGGGTTTAGCTGCTTTTCACTGCTGTGTTTATGCCGCTTTACACCCACTTGACACACTAACAGAGAGATATCAATACATAGGTTTTACGATTATTATTAGTCAGATATATTCTTGTGCGGTGAATAGGGCGTGTTGAGTCCAGTTCTCTGAGCAAGGAGTAGGTCTTGTCTATTACATATTGGGTTTATGGAATGGTATCTGAGCTAATTTGATACCCTTGTTTTATGTATCACCCCACCTCACCTTTCCCGTTAAGCAGCCATAGTGTGTTTTCTGCATGTGTGACTCTGTTCTGTTTTGTAATTCAGTTCAAGTGTAACGGTTTTTACATTCCCTCTATCAGTGATACCTTATGAGAAGTGTCCTTTTCTGTGTGACTTATTTCACTTAGAATCGTCGTACCTAAATCCACTCATCATGCTGCTACTAGCCTTATGACATTGATTTCATGGCTGAGTGATATTCCATTGTACATAAGGACCACAACTTCTTTACCCATTTTTCTCTTTCCTGGGATATTTAAGGTGGAATGAAGTGGAGGTCCTTGTCAACAGAGCAGCCCTAAACTTTGGGGTGCTTGTGTCTTGCTGATTTTTCATTTTCCCAATTCATACCCCCATGAGTGGAAGTGCCCTATGCTCTCTAAGCTGTGTTTTTCAGATGTTTCAGGACTCACCGTACACTTCTCCAGAGTGGCTGTTGGCAATTTACATCCCGCCCATCAGTGTAGCAAGGCTCCCATTTCTCCATGGCCTGTCCTGCATTTCTGGTTTTGACACTTTTTTCAGCATGGCCCTTTTGACCGATGGGAAGCGAGACTTGTTTGTAGCGCTGATTTGCCTTTCCAGGTTGCTTGGTTGGCCAAAAAGGGCGTATGCGTTTTTTCCTGAATATATTCAGGAAAAAACGCATACGCCCTTTTTGGCCAAGGGCATCATTGTCAACGTTTTGCCGCTTTTCATGTGCTTTAAAGGCGATTCGAATCTACCTCCTGAAATCTCTTTCCTGCAATTCTGCCTTGATTTCAAATCCTCTTCTTTGCCTTCCCTCAATATATTTGTGGACGAGAGTTATCATTTATAACTCTGCAGGTTTGTGAATTGCAGTGCCCTGAACCTCCATTTTACAACTCGTTTTTATGGGAGCTGGCGGCAAAATCGCAGAATGGCTTCAGGCCCTGTTCTGGTTCCGGGGGGCAGGCTGAGCCTGTGGTTAATTCTTCTTTCTGATGGGAAAATAGAGTGACCTGTGCCTGTCCCAAGACCAAGAGCTAGTCTCTCGTTGGTTCCACGTCTTCCCGTTTATCCTCAGGACAAATTGCAACCTGTACGGAACAGGAGGTTAAAGGTGCTGATGCTCCAAGTAGGGAGCTTGCTAGTAAAGCGGCTGGAATGGCGAACCCGGGCACAAGGCGATGAGAAATGAGGTGCGTTTTAGAAACCTTTCCCCATCACACGGTGTACCATCTTCTGGGTTTCTCATGCATGTTTTTGATGTAGGAAGATGCCCTTGAACCTGGAGATTTGGGACCCATGCGATGGGTATCATGCAGTATTACTTTAAAGGGTCTGCGTTTGCTCACCCAACCTCACCAAACCTCTCAGCCCCAAGAGTGTCCACCCTTATGTCTCATCCAGCTGTGGGTCTAGATATGGTCAATCCAGGTTGCATCACAGCCCCTGAACGCATTGTGTAAGAATTCCTCTCTCGTTCACTGTCTTTGTTTCATGGGTTTTTCAAAGTAATTTATTTTCATAATGGGATTTAGCTGCTTTTCACTGCTGTGTTTATGCCGCTTTACACCCACTTGACACACTAACAGAGAGATATCAATACATAGGCTTTACGATTATTACTAGTCAGATATATTCTTGTGCGGTGAATAGGGCGTGTTGAGTCCAGTTCTCTGAGCAAGGAGTAGGTCTTGTCTATTACATATTGGGTTTATGGAACGGTATCTGAGCTAATTTGAAACCCTTGTTTTATGTATCACTCCACCTCACCTTTCCCGTTAAGCAGCCATAGTGTGTTTTCTGCATGTGTGACTCTGTTCTGTTTTGTAATTCAGTTCAAGTGTAACGGTTTTTACATTCCCTCTATCAGTGATACCTTATGAGAAGTGTCCTTTTCTGTGTGACTTATTTCACTTAGAATCGTCGTACCTAAATCCATTCATCATGCTGCTACTAGCCTTATGACATTGATTTCATGGCTGAGTGATATTCCATTGTACATAAGGACCACAACTTCTTTACCCATTTTTCTCTTTCCTGGGATATTTAAGGTGGAATGAAGTGGAGGTCCTTGTCAACAGAGCAGCCCTAAACTTTGGGGTGCTTGTGTCTTGCTGATTTTTAATTTTCCCAATTTATACCCCCATGAGTGGAAGTGCCCTATGCTCTCTAAGCTGTGTTTTTCAGATGTTTCAGGACTCACCGGACACTTCTCCAGAGTGGCTCTTGGCAATTTACATCCCGCCCATCAGTGTAGCAAGGCTCCCATTTCTCCATGGCCTGTCCTGCATTTCTGGTTTTGACACTTTTTTCAGCATGGCCCTTTTGACCGATGGGAAGCGAGACTTGTTTGTAGCGCTGATTTGCCTTTCCAGGTTGCTTGGTTGGCCAAAAAGGGCGTATGCGTTTTTTCCTGAATATATTCAGGAAAAAACGCATACGCCCTTTTTGGCCAAGGGCATCATTGTCAACGTTTTGCCGCTTTTCATGTGCTTTAAAGGCGATTCGAATCTACCTCCTGAAATCTCTTTCCTGCAATTCTGCCTTGATTTCAAATCCTCTTCGTTGCCTTCCCTCAATATATTTGCGGACGAGAGTTATCATTTATAACTCTGCAGGTTTGTGAATTGCAGTGCCCTGAACCTCCATTTTACAACTCGTTTTTATGGGAGCTGGCGGCAAAATCGCAGAATGGCTTCAGGCCCTGTTCTGGTTCCGGGGGGCAGGCTGAGCCTGTGGTTAATTCTTCTTTCTGATGGGAAAATAGAGTGACCTGTGCCTGTCCCAACACCAAGAGCTAGTCTCTCGTTGGTTCCACGTCTTCCCGTTTATCCTCAGGACAAATTGCAACCTGTACGGAACAGGAGGTTAAAGGTGCTGATGCTCCAAGTAGGGAGCTTGCTAGTAAAGCGGCTGGAATGGCGAACCCGGGCACAAGGCGATGAGAAATGAGGTGCGTTTTAGAAACCTTTCCCCATCACACGGTGTACCATCTTCTGGGTTTCTCATGCATGTTTTTGATGTAGGAAGATGCCCTTGAACCTGGAGATTTGGGACCCATGCGATGGGTATCATGCAGTATTCCTTTAAAGGGTCTGCGTTTGCTCACCCAACCTCACCAAACCTCTCAGCCCCAAGAGTGTCCACCCTTATGTCTGATCCAGCTGTGAGTCTAGATATGGTCAATCCAGGTTGCATCACAGCCCCTGAACGCATTGTGTAAGAATTTCTCTCTCTTTCACTGTCTTTGTTTCATGGGTGTTTCAAAGTAATTTATTTTTATAATGGGGTTTAGCTGCTTTTCACTGCTGTGTTTATGCCGCTTTACACCCACTTGACACACTAACAGAGAGATATCAATACATAGGTTTTACGATTATTATTAGTCAGATATATTCTTGTGCGGTGAATAGGGCGTGTTGAGTCCAGTTCTCTGAGCAAGGAGTAGGTCTTGTCTATTACATATTGGGTTTATGGAATGGTATCTGAGCTAATTTGATACCCTTGTTTTATGTATCACCCCACCTCACCTTTCCCGTTAAGCAGCCATAGTGTGTTTTCTGCATGTGTGACTCTGTTCTGTTTTGTAATTCAGTTCAAGTGTAACGGTTTTTACATTCCCTCTATCAGTGATACCTTATGAGAAGTGTCCTTTTCTGTGTGACTTATTTCACTTAGAATCGTCGTACCTAAATCCACTCATCATGCTGCTACTAGCCTTATGACATTGATTTCATGGCTGAGTGATATTCCATTGTACATAAGGACCACAACTTCTTTACCCATTTTTCTCTTTCCTGGGATATTTAAGGTGGAATGAAGTGGAGGTCCTTGTCAACAGAGCAGCCCTAAACTTTGGGGTGCTTGTGTCTTGCTGATTTTTCATTTTCCCAATTCATACCCCCATGAGTGGAAGTGCCCTATGCTCTCTAAGCTGTGTTTTTCAGATGTTTCAGGACTCACCGTACACTTCTCCAGAGTGGCTGTTGGCAATTTACATCCCGCCCATCAGTGTAGCAAGGCTCCCATTTCTCCATGGCCTGTCCTGCATTTCTGGTTTTGACACTTTTTTCAGCATGGCCCTTTTGACCGATGGGAAGCGAGACTTGTTTGTAGCGCTGATTTGCCTTTCCAGGTTGCTTGGTTGGCCAAAAAGGGCGTATGCATTTTTTCCTGAATATATTCAGGAAAAAACGCATACGCCCTTTTTGGCCAAGGGCATCATTGTCAACGTTTTGCCGCTTTTCATGTGCTTTAAAGGCGATTCGAATCTACCTCCTGAAATCTCTTTCCTGCAATTCTGCCTTGATTTCAAATCCTCTTCTTTGCCTTCCCTCAATATATTTGTGGACGAGAGTTATCATTTATAACTCTGCAGGTTTGTGAATTGCAGTGCCCTGAACCTCCATTTTACAACTCGTTTTTATGGGAGCTGGCGGCAAAATCGCAGAATGGCTTCAGGCCCTGTTCTGGTTCCGGGGGGCAGGCTGAGCCTGTGGTTAATTCTTCTTTCTGATGGGAAAATAGAGTGACCTGTGCCTGTCCCAACACCAAGAGCTAGTCTCTCGTTGGTTCCACGTCTTCCCGTTTATCCTCAGGACAAATTGCAACCTGTACGGAACAGGAGGTTAAAGGTGCTGATGCTCCAAGTAGGGAGCTTGCTAGTAAAGCGGCTGGAATGGCGAACCCGGGCACAAGGCGATGAGAAATGAGGTGCGTTTTAGAAACCTTTCCCCATCACACGGTGTACCATCTTCTGGGTTTCTCATGCATGTTTTTGATGTAGGAAGATGCCCTTGAACCTGGAGATTTGGGACCCATGCGATGGGTATCATGCAGTATTACTTTAAAGGGTCTGCGTTTGCTCACCCAACCTCACCAAACCTCTCAGCCCCAAGAGTGTCCACCCTTATGTCTCATCCAGCTGTGGGTCTAGATATGGTCAATCCAGGTTGCATCACAGCCCCTGAGCGCATTGTGTAAGAATTCCTCTCTCGTTCACTGTCTTTGTTTCATGGGTTTTTCAAAGTAATTTATTTTCATAATGGGATTTAGCTGCTTTTCACTGCTGTGTTTATGCCGCTTTACACCCACTTGACACACTAACAGAGAGATATCAATACATAGGCTTTACGATTATTACTAGTCAGATATATTCTTGTGCGGTGAATAGGGCGTGTTGAGTCCAGTTCTCTGAGCAAGGAGTAGGTCTTGTCTATTACATATTGGGTTTATGGAACGGTATCTGAGCTAATTTGAAACCCTTGTTTTATGTATCACTCCACCTCACCTTTCCCGTTAAGCAGCCATAGTGTGTTTTCTGCATGTGTGACTCTGTTCTGTTTTGTAATTCAGTTCAAGTGTAACGGTTTTTACATTCCCTCTATCAGTCATACCTTATGAGAAGTGTCCTTTTCTGTGTGACTTATTTCACTTAGAATCGTCGTACCTAAATCCATTCATCATGCTGCTACTAGCCTTATGACATTGATTTCATGGCTGAGTGATATTCCATTGTACATAAGGACCACAACTTCTTTACCCATTTTTCTCTTTCCTGGGATATTTAAGGTGGAATGAAGTGGAGGTCCTTGTCAACAGAGCAGCCCTAAACTTTGGGGTGCTTGTGTCTTGCTGATTTTTCATTTTCCCAATTTATACCCCCATGAGTGGAAGTGCCCTATGCTCTCTAAGCTGTGTTTTTCAGATGTTTCAGGACTCACCGGACACTTCTCCAGAGTGGCTCTTGGCAATTTACATCCCGCCCATCAGTGTAGCAAGGCTCCCATTTCTCCATGGCCTGTCCTGCATTTCTGGTTTTGACACTTTTTTCAGCATGGCCCTTTTGACCGATGGGAAGCAAGACTTGTTTGTAGCGCTGATTTGCCTTTCCAGGTTGCTTGGTTGGCCAAAAAGGGCGTATGCGTTTTTTCCTGAATATATTCAGGAAAAAACGCATACGCCCTTTTTGGCCAAGGGCATCATTGTCAACGTTTTGCCGCTTTTCATGTGCTTTAAAGGCGATTCGAATCTACCTCCTGAAATCTCTTTCCTGCAATTCTGCCTTGATTTCAAATCCTCTTCTTTGCCTTTCCTCAATATATTTGTGGACGAGAGTTATCATTTATAACTCTGCAGGTTTGTGAATTGCAGTGCCCTGAACCTCCATTTTACAACTCGTTTTTATGGGAGCTGGCGGCAAAATCGCAGAATGGCTTCAGGCCCTGTTCTGGTTCCGGGGGGCAGGCTGAGCCTGTGGTTAATTCTTCTTTCTGATGGGAAAATAGAGTGACCTGTGCCTGTCCCAACACCAAGAGCTAGTCTCTCGTTGGTTCCACGTCTTCCCGTTTATCCTCAGGACAAATTGCAACCTGTACGGAACAGGAGGTTAAAGGTGCTGATGCTCCAAGTAGGGAGCTTGCTAGTAAAGCGGCTGGAATGGCGAACCCGGGCACAAGGCGATGAGAAATGAGGTGCGTTTTAGAAACCTTTCCCCATCACACGGTGTACCATCTTCTGGGTTTCTCATGCATGTTTTTGATGTAGGAAGATGCCCTTGAACCTGGAGATTTGGGACCCATGCGATGGGTACCATGCAGTATTACTTTAAAGGGTCTGCGTTTGCTCACCCAACCTCACCAAACCTCTCAGCCCCAAGAGTGTCCACCCTTATGTCTCATCCAGCTGTGGGTCTAGATATGGTCAATCCAGGTTGCATCACAGCCCCTGAACGCATTGTGTAAGAATTCCTCTCTCTTTCACTGTCTTTGTTTCATGGGTGTTTCAAAGTAATTTATTTTCATAATGGGATTTAGCTGCTTTTCACTGCTGTGTTTATGCTGCTTTACACCCACTTGACACACTAACAGAGAGATATCAATACATAGGCTTTACGATTATTACTAGTCAGATATAATCTTGTACGGTGAATAGGGCGTGTTGAGTCCAGTTCTCTGAGCAAGGAGTAGGTCTTGTCTATTACATATTGGGTTTATGGAACGGTATCTGAGCTAATTTGATACCCTTGTTTTATGTATCACCCCACCTCACCTTTCCCGTTAAGCAGCCATAGTGTGTTTTCTGCATGTGTGACTCTGTTCTGTTTTGTAATTCAGTTCAAGTGTAACGGTTTTTACATTCCCTCTATCAGTCATACCTTATGAGAAGTGTCCTTTTCTGTGTGACTTATTTCACTTAGAATCGTCGTACCTAAATCCACTCATCATGCTGCTACTAGCCTTATGACATTGATTTCATGGCTGAGTGATATTCCATTGTACATAAGGACCACAACTTCTTTACCCATTTTTCTCTTTCCTGGGATATTTAAGGTGGAATGAAGTGGAGGTCCTTGTCAACAGAGCAGCCCTAAACTTTGGGGTGCTTGTGTCTTGCTGATTTTTCATTTTCCCAATTCATACCCCCATGAGTGGAAGTGCCCTATGCTCTCTAAGCTGTGTTTTTCAGATGTTTCAGGACTCACCGTACACTTCTCCAGAGTGGCTGTTGGCAATTTACATCCCGCCCATCAGTGTAGCAAGGCTCCCATTTCTCCATGGCCTGTCCTGCATTTCTGGTTTTGACACTTTTTTCAGCATGGCCCTTTTGACCGATGGGAAGCGAGACTTGTTTGTAGCGCTGATTTGCCTTTCCAGGTTGCTTGGTTGTCCAAAAAGGGCGTATCCTTTTTTTCCTGAATATATTCAGGAAAAAACGCATACGCCCTTTTTGGCCAAGGGCATCATTGTCAACGTTTTGCCGCTTTTCATGTGCTTTAAAGGCGATTCGAATCTACCTCCTGAAATCTGTTTCCTGCCATTCTGCCTTGATTTCAAATCCTCTTCTTTGCCTTCCCTCAATATATTTGTGGACGAGAGTTATCATTTATAACTCTGCAGGTTTGTGAATTGCAGTGCCCTGAACCTCCATTTTACAACTCGTTTTTATGGGAGCTGGTGGCAAAATCGCAGAATGGCTTCAGGCCCTGTTCTGGTTCCGGGGGGCAGGCTGAGCCTGTGGTTAATTCTTCTTTCTGATGGGAAAATAGAGTGACCTGTGCCTGTCCCAACACCAAGAGCTAGTCTCTCGTTGGTTCCACGTCTTCCCGTTTATCCTCAGGACAAATTGCAACCTGTACGGAACAGGAGGTTAAAGGTGCTGATGCTCCAAGTAGGGAGCTTGCTAGTAAAGCGGCTGGAATGGCGAACCCGGGCACAAGGCGATGAGAAATGAGGTGCGTTTTAGAAACCTTTCCCCATCACACGGTGTACCATCTTCTGGGTTTCTCATGCATGTTTTTGATGTAGGAAGATGCCCTTGAACCTGGAGATTTGGGACCCATGCGATGGGTATCATGCAGTATTACTTTAAAGGGTCTGCGTTTGCTCACCCAACCTCACCAAACCTCTCAGCCCCAAGAGTGTCCACCCTTATGTCTGATCCAGCTGTGAGTCTAGATATGGTCAATCCAGGTTGCATCACAGCCCCTGAACGCATTGTGTAAGAATTTCTCTCTCTTTCACTGTCTTTGTTTCATGGGTGTTTCAAAGTAATTTATTTTCATAATGGGATTTAGCTGCTTTTCACTGCTGTGTTTATGCCGCTTTCCACCCACTTGACACACTAACAGAGAGATATCAATACATAGGCTTTACGATTATTACTAGTCAGATATAATCTTGTGCGGTGAATAGGGCGTGTTGAGTCCAGTTCTCTGAGCAAGGAGTAGGTCTTGTCTATTACATATTGGGTTTATGGAACGGTATCTGAGCTAATTTGATACCCTTGTTTTATGTATCACCCCACCTCACCTTTCCCGTTAAGCAGCCATAGTGTGTTTTCTGCATGTGTGACTCTGTTCTGTTTTGTAATTCAGTTCAAGTGTAACGGTTTTTACATTCCCTCTATCAGTCATACCTTATGAGAAGTGTCCTTTTCTGTGTGACTTATTTCACTTAGAATCGTCGTACCTAAATCCACTCATCATGCTGCTACTAGCCTTATGACATTGATTTCATGGCTGAGTGATATTCCATTGTACATAAGGACCACAACTTCTTTACCCATTTTTCTCTTTCCTGGGATATTTAAGGTGGAATGAAGTGGAGGTCCTTGTCAACAGAGCAGCCCTAAACTTTGGGGTGCTTGTGTCTTGCTGATTTTTCATTTTCCCAATTCATACCCCCATGAGTGGAAGTGCCCTATGCTCTCTAAGCTGTGTTTTTCAGATGTTTCAGGACTCACCGTACACTTCTCCAGAGTGGCTGTTGGCAATTTACATCCCGCCCATCAGTGTAGCAAGGCTCCCATTTCTCCATGGCCTGTCCTGCATTTCTGGTTTTGACACTTTTTTCAGCATGGCCCTTTTGACCGATGGGAAGCGAGACTTGTTTGTAGCGCTGATTTGCCTTTCCAGGTTGCTTGGTTGGCCAAAAAGGGCGTATGCGTTTTTTCCTGAATATATTCAGGAAAAAACGCATACGCCCTTTTTGGCCAAGGGCATCATTGTCAACGTTTTGCCGCTTTTCATGTGCTTTAAAGGCGATTCGAATCTACCTCCTGAAATCTCTTTCCTGCAATTCTGCCTTGATTTCAAATCCTCTTCTTTGCCTTCCCTCAATATATTTGTGGACGAGAGTTATCATTTATAACTCTGCAGGTTTGTGAATTGCAGTGCCCTGAACCTCCATTTTACAACTCGTTTTTATGGGAGCTGGCGGCAAAATCGCAGAATGGCTTCAGGCCCTGTTCTGGTTCCGGGGGGCAGGCTGAGCCTGTGGTTAATTCTTCTTTCTGATGGGAAAATAGAGTGACCTGTGCCTGTCCCAACACCAAGAGCTAGTCTCTCGTTGGTTCCACGTCTTCCCGTTTATCCTCAGGACAAATTGCAACCTGTACGGAACAGGAGGTTAAAGGTGCTGATGCTCCAAGTAGGGAGCTTGCTAGTAAAGCGGCTGGAATGGCGAACCCGGGCACAAGGCGATGAGAAATGAGGTGCGTTTTAGAAACCTTTCCCCATCACACGGTGTACCATCTTCTGGGTTTCTCATGCATGTTTTTGATGTAGGAAGATGCCCTTGAACCTGGAGATTTGGGACCCATGCGATGGGTATCATGCAGTATTACTTTAAAGGGTCTGCGTTTGCTCACCCAACCTCACCAAACCTCTCAGCCCCAAGAGTGTCCACCCTTATGTCTCATCCAGCTGTGGGTCTAGATATGGTCAATCCAGGTTGCATCACAGCCCCTGAACGCATTGTGTAAGAATTTCTCTCTCGTTCACTGTCTTTGTTTCATGGGTTTTTCAAAGTAATTTATTTTCATAATGGGATTTAGCTGCTTTTCACTGCTGTGTTTATGCCGCTTTACACCCACTTGACACACTAACAGAGAGATATCAATACATAGGCTTTATGATTATTACTAGTCAGATATATTCTTGTGCGGTGAATAGGGCGTGTTGAGTCCAGTTCTCTGAGCAAGGAGTAGGTCTTGTCTATTACATATTGGGTTTATGGAACGGTATCTGAGCTAATTTGAAACCCTTGTTTTATGTATCACTCCACCTCACCTTTCCCGTTAAGCAGCCATAGTGTGTTTTCTGCATGTGTGACTCTGTTCTGTTTTGTAATTCAGTTCAAGTGTAACGGTTTTTACATTCCCTCTATCAGTCATACCTTATGAGAAGTGTCCTTTTCTGTGTGACTTATTTCACTTAGAATCGTCGTACCTAAATCCATTCATCATGCTGCTACTAGCCTTATGACATTGATTTCATGGCTGAGTGATATTCCATTGTACATAAGGACCACAACTTCTTTACCCATTTTTCTCTTTCCTGGGATATTTAAGGTGGAATGAAGTGGAGGTCCTTGTCAACAGAGCAGCCCTAAACTTTGGGGTGCTTGTGTCTTGCTGATTTTTCATTTTCCCAATTTATACCCCCATGAGTGGAAGTGCCCTATGCTCTCTAAGCTGTGTTTTTCAGATGTTTCAGGACTCACCGGACACTTCTCCAGAGTGGCTCTTGGCAATTTACATCCCGCCCATCAGTGTAGCAAGGCTCCCATTTCTCCATGGCCTGTCCTGCATTTCTGGTTTTGACACTTTTTTCAGCATGGCCCTTTTGACCGATGGGAAGCGAGACTTGTTTGTAGCGCTGATTTGCCTTTCCAGGTTGCTTGGTTGGCCAAAAAGGGCGTATGCGTTTTTTCCTGAATATATTCAGGAAAAAACGCATACGCCCTTTTTGGCCAAGGGCATCATTGTCAACGTTTTGCCGCTTTTCATGTGCTTTAAAGGCGATTCGAATCTACCTCCTGAAATCTCTTTCCTGCAATTCTGCCTTGATTTCAAATCCTCTTCTTTGCCTTCCCTCAATATATTTGTGGACGAGAGTTATCATTTATAACTCTGCAGGTTTGTGAATTGCAGTGCCCTGAACCTCCATTTTACAACTCGTTTTTATGGGAGCTGGCGGCAAAATCGCAGAATGGCTTCAGGCACTGTTCTGGTTCCGGGGGGCAGGCTGAGCCTGTGGTTAATTCTTCTTTCTGATGGGAAAATAGAGTGACCTGTGTCTGTCCCAACACCAAGAGCTAGTCTCTCGTTGGTTCCACGTCTTCCCGTTTATCCTCAGGACAAATTGCAACCTGTACGGAACAGGAGGTTAAAGGTGCTGATGCTCCAAGTAGGGAGCTTGCTAGTAAAGCGGCTGGAATGGCGAACCCGGGCACAAGGCGATGAGAAATGAGGTGCGTTTTAGAAACCTTTCCCCATCACACGGTGTACCATCTTCTGGGTTTCTCATGCATGTTTTTGATGTAGGAAGATGCCCTTGAACCTGGAGATTTGGGACCCATGCGATGGGTACCATGCAGTATTACTTTAAAGGGTCTGCGTTTGCTCACCCAACCTCACCAAACCTCTCAGCCCCAAGAGTGTCCACCCTTATGTCTCATCCAGCTGTGGGTCTAGATATGGTCAATCCAGGTTGCATCACAGCCCCTGAGCGCATTGTGTAAGAATTCCTCTCTCGTTCACTGTCTTTGTTTCATGGGTGTTTCAAAGTAATTTATTTTCATAATGGGATTTAGCTGCTTTTCACTGCTGTGTTTATGCCGCTTTACACCCACTTGACACACTAACAGAGAGATATCAATACATAGGCTTTACGATTATTACTAGTCAGATATAATCTTGTACGGTGAATAGGGCGTGTTGAGTCCAGTTCTCTGAGCAAGGAGTAGGTCTTGTCTATTACATATTGGGTTTATGGAACGGTATCTGAGCTAATTTGATACCCTTGTTTTATGTATCACCCCACCTCACCTTTCCCGTTAAGCAGCCATAGTGTGTTTTCTGCATGTGTGACTCTGTTCTGTTTTGTAATTCAGTTCAAGTGTAACGGTTTTTACATTCCCTCTATCAGTGATACCTTATGAGAAGTGTCCTTTTCTGTGTGACTTATTTCACTTAGAATCGTCGTACCTAAATCCACTCATCATGCTGCTACTAGCCTTATGACATTGATTTCATGGCTGAGTGATATTCCATTGTACATAAGGACCACAACTTCTTTACCCATTTTTCTCTTTCCTGGGATATTTAAGGTGGAATGAAGTGGAGGTCCTTGTCAACAGAGCAGCCCTAAACTTTGGGGTGCTTGTGTCTTGCTGATTTTTCATTTTCCCAATTCATACCCCCATGAGTGGAAGTGCCCTATGCTCTCTAAGCTGTGTTTTTCAGATGTTTCAGGACTCACCGTACACTTCTCCAGAGTGGCTGTTGGCAATTTACATCCCGCCCATCAGTGTAGCAAGGCTCCCATTTCTCCATGGCCTGTCCTGCATTTCTGGTTTTGACACTTTTTTCAGCATGGCCCTTTTGACCGATGGGAAGCGAGACTTGTTTGTAGCGCTGATTTGCCTTTCCAGGTTGCTTGGTTGGCCAAAAAGGGCGTATGCGTTTTTTCCTGAATATATTCAGGAAAAAACGCATACGCCCTTTTTGGCCAAGGGCATCATTGTCAACGTTTTGCCGCTTTTCATGTGCTTTAAAGGCGATTCGAATCTACCTCCTGAAATCTCTTTCCTGCAATTCTGCCTTGATTTCAAATCCTCTTCTTTGCCTTCCCTCAATATATTTGTGGACGAGAGTTATCATTTATAACTCTGCAGGTTTGTGAATTGCAGTGCCCTGAACCTCCATTTTACAACTCGTTTTTATGGGAGCTGGCCGCAAAATCGCAGAATGGCTTCAGGCCCTGTTCTGGTTCCGGGGGGCAGGCTGAGCCTGTGGTTAATTCTTCTTTCTGATGGGAAAATAGAGTGACCTGTGCCTGTCCCAACACCAAGAGCTAGTCTCTCGTTGGTTCCACGTCTTCCCGTTTATCCTCAGGACAAATTGCAACCTGTACGGAACAGGAGGTTAAAGGTGCTGATGCTCCAAGTAGGGAGCTTGCTAGTAAAGCGGCTGGAATGGCGAACCCGGGCACAAGGCGATGAGAAATGAGGTGCGTTTTAGAAACCTTTCCCCATCACACGGTGTACCATCTTCTGGGTTTCTCATGCATGTTTTTGATGTAGGAAGATGCCCTTGAACCTGGAGATTTGGGACCCATGCGATGGGTATCATGCAGTATTACTTTAAAGGGTCTGCGTTTGCTCACCCAACCTCACCAAACCTCTCAGCCCCAAGAGTGTCCACCCTTATGTCTGATCCAGCTGTGAGTCTAGATATGGTCAATCCAGGTTGCATCACAGCCCCTGAACGCATTGTGTAAGAATTTCTCTCTCTTTCACTGTCTTTGTTTCATGGGTGTTTCAAAGTAATTTATTTTTATAATGGGGTTTAGCTGCTTTTCACTGCTGTGTTTATGCCGCTTTACACCCACTTGACACACTAACAGAGAGATATCAATACATAGGTTTTACGATTATTATTAGTCAGATATATTCTTGTGCGGTGAATAGGGCGTGTTGAGTCCAGTTCTCTGAGCAAGGAGTAGGTCTTGTCTATTACATATTGGGTTTATGGAATGGTATCTGAGCTAATTTGATACCCTTGTTTTATGTATCACCCCACCTCACCTTTCCCGTTAAGCAGCCATAGTGTGTTTTCTGCATGTGTGACTCTGTTCTGTTTTGTAATTCAGTTCAAGTGTAACGGTTTTTACATTCCCTCTATCAGTGATACCTTATGAGAAGTGTCCTTTTCTGTGTGACTTATTTCACTTAGAATCGTCGTACCTAAATCCACTCATCATGCTGCTACTAGCCTTATGACATTGATTTCATGGCTGAGTGATATTCCATTGTACATAAGGACCACAACTTCTTTACCCATTTTTCTCTTTCCTGGGATATTTAAGGTGGAATGAAGTGGAGGTCCTTGTCAACAGAGCAGCCCTAAACTTTGGGGTGCTTGTGTCTTGCTGATTTTTCATTTTCCCAATTCATACCCCCATGAGTGGAAGTGCCCTATGCTCTCTAAGCTGTGTTTTTCAGATGTTTCAGGACTCACCGTACACTTCTCCAGAGTGGCTGTTGGCAATTTACATCCCGCCCATCAGTGTAGCAAGGCTCCCATTTCTCCATGGCCTGTCCTGCATTTCTGGTTTTGACACTTTTTTCAGCATGGCCCTTTTGACCGATGGGAAGCGAGACTTGTTTGTAGCGCTGATTTGCCTTTCCAGGTTGCTTGGTTGGCCAAAAAGGGCGTATGCGTTTTTTCCTGAATATATTCAGGAAAAAACGCATATGCCCTTTTTGGCCAAGGGCATCATTGTCAACGTTTTGCCGCTTTTCATGTGCTTTAAATGCAATTCGAATCTACCTCCTGAAATCTCTTTCCTGCAATTCTGCCTTGATTTCAAATCCTCTTCTTTGCCTTCCCTCAATATATTTGTGGACGAGAGTTATCATTTATAACTCTGCAGGTTTGTGAATTGCAGTGCCCTGAACCTCCATTTTACAACTCGTTTTTATGGGAGCTGGCCGCAAAATCGCAGAATGGCTTCAGGCCCTGTTCTGGTTCCGGGGGGCAGGCTGAGCCTGTGGTTAATTCTTCTTTCTGATGGGAAAATAGAGTGACCTGTGCCTGTCCCAACACCAAGAGCTAGTCTCTCGTTGGTTCCACGTCTTCCCGTTTATCCTCAGGACAAATTGCAACCTGTACGGAACAGGAGGTTAAAGGTGCTGATGCTCCAAGTAGGGAGCTTGCTAGTAAAGCGGCTGGAATGGCGAACCCGGGCACAAGGCGATGAGAAATGAGGTGCGTTTTAGAAACCTTTCCCCATCACACTGTGTACCATCTTCTGGGTTTCTCATGCATGTTTTTGATGTAGGAAGATGCCCTTGAACCTGGAGATTTGGGACCCATGCGATGGGTACCATGCAGTATTACTTTAAAGGGTCTGCGTTTGCTCACCCAACCTCACCAAACCTCTCAGCCCCAAGAGTGTCCACCCTTATGTCTCATCCAGCTGTGGGTCTAGATATGGTCAATCCAGGTTGCATCACAGCCCCTGAGCGCATTGTGTAAGAATTCCTCTCTCGTTCACTGTCTTTGTTTCATGGGTGTTTCAAAGTAATTTATTTTCATAATGGGATTTAGCTGCTTTTCACTGCTGTGTTTATGCCGCTTTACACCCACTTGACACACTAACAGAGAGATATCAATACATAGGCTTTACGATTATTACTAGTCAGATATAATCTTGTACGGTGAATAGGGCGTGTTGAGTCCAGTTCTCTGAGCAAGGAGTAGGTCTTGTCTATTACATATTGGGTTTATGGAACGGTATCTGAGCTAATTTGATACCCTTGTTTTATGTATCACCCCACCTCACCTTTCCCGTTAAGCAGCCATAGTGTGTTTTCTGCATGTGTGACTCTGTTCTGTTTTGTAATTCAGTTCAAGTGTAACGGTTTTTACATTCCCTCTATCAGTGATACCTTATGAGAAGTGTCCTTTTCTGTGTGACTTATTTCACTTAGAATCGTCGTACCTAAATCCACTCATCATGCTGCTACTAGCCTTATGACATTGATTTCATGGCTGAGTGATATTCCATTGTACATAAGGACCACAACTTCTTTACCCATTTTTCTCTTTCCTGGGATATTTAAGGTGGAATGAAGTGGAGGTCCTTGTCAACAGAGCAGCCCTAAACTTTGGGGTGCTTGTGTCTTGCTGATTTTTCATTTTCCCAATTCATACCCCCATGAGTGGAAGTGCCCTATGCTCTCTAAGCTGTGTTTTTCAGATGTTTCAGGACTCACCGTACACTTCTCCAGAGTGGCTGTTGGCAATTTACATCCCGCCCATCAGTGTAGCAAGGCTCCCATTTCTCCATGGCCTGTCCTGCATTTCTGGTTTTGACACTTTTTTCAGCATGGCCCTTTTGACCGATGGGAAGCGAGACTTGTTTGTAGCGCTGATTTGCCTTTCCAGGTTGCTTGGTTGGCCAAAAAGGGCGTATGCGTTTTTTCCTGAATATATTCAGGAAAAAACGCATACGCCCTTTTTGGCCAAGGGCATCATTGTCAACGTTTTGCCGCTTTTCATGTGCTTTAAAGGCGATTCGAATCTACCTCCTGAAATCTCTTTCCTGCAATTCTGCCTTGATTTCAAATCCTCTTCTTTGCCTTCCCTCAATATATTTGTGGACGAGAGTTATCATTTATAACTCTGCAGGTTTGTGAATTGCAGTGCCCTGAACCTCCATTTTACAACTCGTTTTTATGGGAGCTGGCCGCAAAATCGCAGAATGGCTTCAGGCCCTGTTCTGGTTCCGGGGGGCAGGCTGAGCCTGTGGTTAATTCTTCTTTCTGATGGGAAAATAGAGTGACCTGTGCCTGTCCCAACACCAAGAGCTAGTCTCTCGTTGGTTCCACGTCTTCCCGTTTATCCTCAGGACAAATTGCAACCTGTACGGAACAGGAGGTTAAAGGTGCTGATGCTCCAAGTAGGGAGCTTGCTAGTAAAGCGGCTGGAATGGCGAACCCGGGCACAAGGCGATGAGAAATGAGGTGCGTTTTAGAAACCTTTCCCCATCACACGGTGTACCATCTTCTGGGTTTCTCATGCATGTTTTTGATGTAGGAAGATGCCCTTGAACCTGGAGATTTGGGACCCATGCGATGGGTATCATGCAGTATTACTTTAAAGGGTCTGCGTTTGCTCACCCAACCTCACCAAACCTCTCAGCCCCAAGAGTGTCCACCCTTATGTCTGATCCAGCTGTGAGTCTAGATATGGTCAATCCAGGTTGCATCACAGCCCCTGAACGCATTGTGTAAGAATTTCTCTCTCTTTCACTGTCTTTGTTTCATGGGTGTTTCAAAGTAATTTATTTTTATAATGGGGTTTAGCTGCTTTTCACTGCTGTGTTTATGCCGCTTTACACCCACTTGACACACTAACAGAGAGATATCAATACATAGGTTTTACGATTATTATTAGTCAGATATATTCTTGTGCGGTGAATAGGGCGTGTTGAGTCCAGTTCTCTGAGCAAGGAGTAGGTCTTGTCTATTACATATTGGGTTTATGGAATGGTATCTGAGCTAATTTGATACCCTTGTTTTATGTATCACCCCACCTCACCTTTCCCGTTAAGCAGCCATAGTGTGTTTTCTGCATGTGTGACTCTGTTCTGTTTTGTAATTCAGTTCAAGTGTAACGGTTTTTACATTCCCTCTATCAGTGATACCTTATGAGAAGTGTCCTTTTCTGTGTGACTTATTTCACTTAGAATCGTCGTACCTAAATCCACTCATCATGCTGCTACTAGCCTTATGACATTGATTTCATGGCTGAGTGATATTCCATTGTACATAAGGACCACAACTTCTTTACCCATTTTTCTCTTTCCTGGGATATTTAAGGTGGAATGAAGTGGAGGTCCTTGTCAACAGAGCAGCCCTAAACTTTGGGGTGCTTGTGTCTTGCTGATTTTTCATTTTCCCAATTCATACCCCCATGAGTGGAAGTGCCCTATGCTCTCTAAGCTGTGTTTTTCAGATGTTTCAGGACTCACCGTACACTTCTCCAGAGTGGCTGTTGGCAATTTACATCCCGCCCATCAGTGTAGCAAGGCTCCCATTTCTCCATGGCCTGTCCTGCATTTCTGGTTTTGACACTTTTTTCAGCATGGCCCTTTTGACCGATGGGAAGCGAGACTTGTTTGTAGCGCTGATTTGCCTTTCCAGGTTGCTTGGTTGGCCAAAAAGGGCGTATGCGTTTTTTCCTGAATATATTCAGGAAAAAACGCATATGCCCTTTTTGGCCAAGGGCATCATTGTCAACGTTTTGCCGCTTTTCATGTGCTTTAAATGCAATTCGAATCTACCTCCTGAAATCTCTTTCCTGCAATTCTGCCTTGATTTCAAATCCTCTTCTTTGCCTTCCCTCAATATATTTGTGGACGAGAGTTATCATTTATAACTCTGCAGGTTTGTGAATTGCAGTGCCCTGAACCTCCATTTTACAACTCGTTTTTATGGGAGCTGGCCGCAAAATCGCAGAATGGCTTCAGGCCCTGTTCTGGTTCCGGGGGGCAGGCTGAGCCTGTGGTTAATTCTTCTTTCTGATGGGAAAATAGAGTGACCTGTGCCTGTCCCAACACCAAGAGCTAGTCTCTCGTTGGTTCCACGTCTTCCCGTTTATCCTCAGGACAAATTGCAACCTGTACGGAACAGGAGGTTAAAGGTGCTGATGCTCCAAGTAGGGAGCTTGCTAGTAAAGCGGCTGGAATGGCGAACCCGGGCACAAGGCGATGAGAAATGAGGTGCGTTTTAGAAACCTTTCCCCATCACACTGTGTACCATCTTCTGGGTTTCTCATGCATGTTTTTGATGTAGGAAGATGCCCTTGAACCTGGAGATTTGGGACCCATGCGATGGGTACCATGCAGTATTACTTTAAAGGGTCTGCGTTTGCTCACCCAACCTCACCAAACCTCTCAGCCCCAAGAGTGTCCACCCTTATGTCTCATCCAGCTGTGGGTCTAGATATGGTCAATCCAGGTTGCATCACAGCCCCTGAACGCATTGTGTAAGAATTCCTCTCTCGTTCACTGTCTTTGTTTCATGGGTTTTTCAAAGTAATTTATTTTCATAATGGGATTTAGCTGCTTTTCACTGCTGTGTTTATGCCGCTTTACACCCACTTGACACACTAACAGAGAGATATCAATACATAGGCTTTACGATTATTACTAGTCAGATATAATCTTGTGCGGTGAATAGGGCGTGTTGAGTCCAGTTCTCTGAGCAAGGAGTAGGTCTTGTCTATTACATATTGGGTTTATGGAACGGTATCTGAGCTAATTTGATACCCTTGTTTTATGTATCACCCCACCTCACCTTTCCCGTTAAGCAGCCATAGTGTGTTTTCTGCATGTGTGACTCTGTTCTGTTTTGTAATTCAGTTCAAGTGTAACGGTTTTTACATTCCCTCTATCAGTCATACCTTATGAGAAGTGTCCTTTTCTGTGTGACTTATTTCACTTAGAATCGTCGTACCTAAATCCACTCATCATGCTGCTACTAGCCTTATGACATTGATTTCATGGCTGAGTGATATTCCATTGTACATAAGGACCACAACTTCTTTACCCATTTTTCTCTTTCCTGGGATATTTAAGGTGGAATGAAGTGGAGGTCCTTGTCAACAGAGCAGCCCTAAACTTTGGGGTGCTTGTGTCTTGCTGATTTTTCATTTTCCCAATTCATACCCCCATGAGTGGAAGTGCCCTATGCTCTCTAAGCTGTGGTTTTCAGATGTTTCAGGACTCACCGTACACTTCTCCAGAGTGGCTGTTGGCAATTTACATCCCGCCCATCAGTGTAGCAAGGCTCCCATTTCTCCATGGCCTGTCCTGCATTTCTGGTTTTGACACTTTTTTCAGCATGGCCCTTTTGACCGATGGGAAGCGAGACTTGTTTGTAGCGCTGATTTGCCTTTCCAGGTTGCTTGGTTGGCCAAAAAGGGCGTATGCGTTTTTTCCTGAATATATTCAGGAAAAAACGCATACGCCCTTTTTGGCCAAGGGCATCATTGTCAACGTTTTGCCGCTTTTCATGTGCTTTAAAGGCGATTCGAATCTACCTCCTGAAATCTCTTTCCTGCAATTCTGCCTTGATTTCAAATCCTCTTCTTTGCCTTCCCTCAATATATTTGTGGACGAGAGTTATCATTTATAACTCTGCAGGTTTGTGAATTGCAGTGCCCTGAACCTCCATTTTACAACTCGTTTTTATGGGAGCTGGCGGCAAAATCGCAGAATGGCTTCAGGCCCTGTTCTGGTTCCGGGGGCCAGGCTGAGCCTGTGGTTAATTCTTCTTTCTGATGGGAAAATAGAGTGACCTGTGCCTGTCCCAACACCAAGAGCTAGTCTCTCGTTGGTTCCACGTCTTCCCGTTTATCCTCAGGACAAATTGCAACCTGTACGGAACAGGAGGTTAAAGGTGCTGATGCTCCAAGTAGGGAGCTTGCTAGTAAAGCGGCTGGAATGGCGAACCCGGGCACAAGGCGATGAGAAATGAGGTGCGTTTTAGAAACCTTTCCCCATCACACGGTGTACCATCTTCTGGGTTTCTCATGCATGTTTTTGATGTAGGAAGATGCCCTTGAACCTGGAGATTTGGGACCCATGCGATGGGTATCATGCAGTATTACTTTAAAGGGTCTGCGTTTGCTCACCCAACCTCACCAAACCTCTCAGCCCCAAGAGTGTCCACCCTTATGTCTGATCCAGCTGTGAGTCTAGATATGGTCAATCCAGGTTGCATCACAGCCCCTGAACGCATTGTGTAAGAATTTCTCTCTCTTTCACTGTCTTTGTTTCATGGGTGTTTCAAAGTAATTTATTTTTATAATGGGGTTTAGCTGCTTTTCACTGCTGTGTTTATGCCGCTTTACACCCACTTGACACACTAACAGAGAGATATCAATACATAGGTTTTACGATTATTATTAGTCAGATATATTCTTGTGCGGTGAATAGGGCGTGTTGAGTCCAGTTCTCTGAGCAAGGAGTAGGTCTTGTCTATTACATATTGGGTTTATGGAATGGTATCTGAGCTAATTTGATACCCTTGTTTTATGTATCACCCCACCTCACCTTTCCCGTTAAGCAGCCATAGTGTGTTTTCTGCATGTGTGACTCTGTTCTGTTTTGTAATTCAGTTCAAGTGTAACGGTTTTTACATTCCCTCTATCAGTGATACCTTATGAGAAGTGTCCTTTTCTGTGTGACTTATTTCACTTAGAATCGTCGTACCTAAATCCACTCATCATGCTGCTACTAGCCTTATGACATTGATTTCATGGCTGAGTGATATTCCATTGTACATAAGGACCACAACTTCTTTACCCATTTTTCTCTTTCCTGGGATATTTAAGGTGGAATGAAGTGGAGGTCCTTGTCAACAGAGCAGCCCTAAACTTTGGGGTGCTTGTGTCTTGCTGATTTTTCATTTTCCCAATTCATACCCCCATGAGTGGAAGTGCCCTATGCTCTCTAAGCTGTGTTTTTCAGATGTTTCAGGACTCACCGTACACTTCTCCAGAGTGGCTGTTGGCAATTTACATCCCGCCCATCAGTGTAGCAAGGCTCCCATTTCTCCATGGCCTGTCCTGCATTTCTGGTTTTGACACTTTTTTCAGCATGGCCCTTTTGACCGATGGGAAGCGAGACTTGTTTGTAGCGCTGATTTGCCTTTCCAGGTTGCTTGGTTGGCCAAAAAGGGCGTATGCGTTTTTTCCTGAATATATTCAGGAAAAAACGCATACGCCCTTTTTGGCCAAGGGCATCATTGTCAACGTTTTGCCGCTTTTCATGTGCTTTAAATGCGATTCGAATCTACCTCCTGAAATCTCTTTCCTGCAATTCTGCCTTGATTTCAAATCCTCTTCTTTGCCTTCCCTCAATATATTTGTGGACGAGAGTTATCATTTATAACTCTGCAGGTTTGTGAATTGCAGTGCCCTGAACCTCCATTTTACAACTCGTTTTTATGGGAGCTGGCCGCAAAATCGCAGAATGGCTTCAGGCCCTGTTCTGGTTCCGGGGGCCAGGCTGAGCCTGTGGTTAATTCTTCTTTCTGATGGGAAAATAGAGTGACCTGTGCCTGTCCCAACACCAAGAGCTAGTCTCTCGTTGGTTCCACGTCTTCCCGTTTATCCTCAGGACAAATTGCAACCTGTACGGAACAGGAGGTTAAAGGTGCTGATGCTCCAAGTAGGGAGCTTGCTAGTAAAGCGGCTGGAATGGCGAACCCGGGCACAAGGCGATGAGAAATGAGGTGCGTTTTAGAAACCTTTCCCCATCACACTGTGTACCATCTTCTGGGTTTCTCATGCATGTTTTTGATGTAGGAAGATGCCCTTGAAGCTGGAGATTTGGGACCCATGCGATGGGTATCATGCAGTATTACTTTAAAGGGTCTGCGTTTGCTCACCCAACCTCACCAAACCTCTCAGCCCCAAGAGTGTCCACCCTTATGTCTCATCCAGCTGTGGGTCTAGATATGGTCAATCCAGGTTGCATCACAGCCCCTGAACGCATTGTGTAAGAATTCCTCTCTCGTTCACTGTCTTTGTTTCATGGGTTTTTCAAAGTAATTTATTTTCATAATGGGATTTAGCTGCTTTTCACTGCTGTGTTTATGCCGCTTTACACCCACTTGACACACTAACAGAGAGATATCAATACATAGGCTTTACGATTATTACTAGTCAGATATAATCTTGTGCGGTGAATAGGGCGTGTTGAGTCCAGTTCTCTGAGCAAGGAGTAGGTCTTGTCTATTACATATTGGGTTTATGGAACGGTATCTGAGCTAATTTGATACCCTTGTTTTATGTATCACCCCACCTCACCTTTCCCGTTAAGCAGCCATAGTGTGTTTTCTGCATGTGTGACTCTGTTCTGTTTTGTAATTCAGTTCAAGTGTAACGGTTTTTACATTCCCTCTATCAGTCATACCTTATGAGAAGTGTCCTTTTCTGTGTGACTTATTTCACTTAGAATCGTCGTACCTAAATCCACTCATCATGCTGCTACTAGCCTTATGACATTGATTTCATGGCTGAGTGATATTCCATTGTACATAAGGACCACAACTTCTTTACCCATTTTTCTCTTTCCTGGGATATTTAAGGTGGAATGAAGTGGAGGTCCTTGTCAACAGAGCAGCCCTAAACTTTGGGGTGCTTGTGTCTTGCTGATTTTTCATTTTCCCAATTCATACCCCCATGAGTGGAAGTGCCCTATGCTCTCTAAGCTGTGTTTTTCAGATGTTTCAGGACTCACCGTACACTTCTCCAGAGTGGCTGTTGGCAATTTACATCCCGCCCATCAGTGTAGCAAGGCTCCCATTTCTCCATGGCCTGTCCTGCATTTCTGGTTTTGACACTTTTTTCAGCATGGCCCTTTTGACCGATGGGAAGCGAGACTTGTTTGTAGCGCTGATTTGCCTTTCCAGGTTGCTTGGTTGGCCAAAAAGGGCGTATGCGTTTTTTCCTGAATATATTCAGGAAAAAACGCATACGCCCTTTTTGGCCAAGGGCATCATTGTCAACGTTTTGCCGCTTTTCATGTGCTTTAAAGGCGATTCGAATCTACCTCCTGAAATCTCTTTCCTGCAATTCTGCCTTGATTTCAAATCCTCTTCTTTGCCTTCCCTCAATATATTTGTGGACGAGAGTTATCATTTATAACTCTGCAGGTTTGTGAATTGCAGTGCCCTGAACCTCCATTTTACAACTCGTTTTTATGGGAGCTGGCGGCAAAATCGCAGAATGGCTTCAGGCCCTGTTCTGGTTCCGGGGGGCAGGCTGAGCCTGTGGTTAATTCTTCTTTCTGATGGGAAAATAGAGTGACCTGTGCCTGTCCCAACACCAAGAGCTAGTCTCTCGTTGGTTCCACGTCTTCCCGTTTATCCTCAGGACAAATTGCAACCTGTACGGAACAGGAGGTTAAAGGTGCTGATGCTCCAAGTAGGGAGCTTGCTAGTAAAGCGGCTGGAATGGCGAACCCGGGCACAAGGAGATGAGAAATGAGGTGCGTTTTAGAAACCTTTCCCCATCACACGGTGTACCATCTTCTGGGTTTCTCATGCATGTTTTTGATGTAGGAAGATGCCCTTGAACCTGGAGATTTGGGACCCATGCGATGGGTATCATGCAGTATTACTTTAAAGGGTCTGCGTTTGCTCACCCAACCTCACCAAACCTCTCAGCCCCAAGAGTGTCCACCCTTATGTCTGATCCAGCTGTGAGTCTAGATATGGTCAATCCAGGTTGCATCACAGCCCCTGAACGCATTGTGTAAGAATTTCTCTCTCTTTCACTGTCTTTGTTTCATGGGTGTTTCAAAGTAATTTATTTTTATAATGGGGTTTAGCTGCTTTTCACTGCTGTGTTTATGCCGCTTTACACCCACTTGACACACTAACAGAGAGATATCAATACATAGGTTTTACGATTATTATTAGTCAGATATATTCTTGTGCGGTGAATAGGGCGTGTTGAGTCCAGTTCTCTGAGCAAGGAGTAGGTCTTGTCTATTACATATTGGGTTTATGGAATGGTATCTGAGCTAATTTGATACCCTTGTTTTATGTATCACCCCACCTCACCTTTCCCGTTAAGCAGCCATAGTGTGTTTTCTGCATGTGTGACTCTGTTCTGTTTTGTAATTCAGTTCAAGTGTAACGGTTTTTACATTCCCTCTATCAGTGATACCTTATGAGAAGTGTCCTTTTCTGTGTGACTTATTTCACTTAGAATCGTCGTACCTAAATCCACTCATCATGCTGCTACTAGCCTTATGACATTGATTTCATGGCTGAGTGATATTCCATTGTACATAAGGACCACAACTTCTTTACCCATTTTTCTCTTTCCTGGGATATTTAAGGTGGAATGAAGTGGAGGTCCTTGTCAACAGAGCAGCCCTAAACTTTGGGGTGCTTGTGTCTTGCTGATTTTTCATTTTCCCAATTCATACCCCCATGAGTGGAAGTGCCCTATGCTCTCTAAGCTGTGTTTTTCAGATGTTTCAGGACTCACCGTACACTTCTCCAGAGTGGCTGTTGGCAATTTACATCCCGCCCATCAGTGTAGCAAGGCTCCCATTTCTCCATGGCCTGTCCTGCATTTCTGGTTTTGACACTTTTTTCAGCATGGCCCTTTTGACCGATGGGAAGCGAGACTTGTTTGTAGCGCTGATTTGCCTTTCCAGGTTGCTTGGTTGGCCAAAAAGGGCGTATGCGTTTTTTCCTGAATATATTCAGGAAAAAACGCATACGCCCTTTTTGGCCAAGGGCATCATTGTCAACGTTTTGCCGCTTTTCATGTGCTTTAAAGGCGATTCGAATCTACCTCCTGAAATCTCTTTCCTGCAATTCTGCCTTGATTTCAAATCCTCTTCTTTGCCTTCCCTCAATATATTTGTGGACGAGAGTTATCATTTATAACTCTGCAGGTTTGTGAATTGCAGTGCCCTGAACCTCCATTTTACAACTCGTTTTTATGGGAGCTGGCGGCAAAATCGCAGAATGGCTTCAGGCCCTGTTCTGGTTCCGGGGGGCAGGCTGAGCCTGTGGTTAATTCTTCTTTCTGATGGGAAAATAGAGTGACCTGTGCCTGTCCCAACACCAAGAGCTAGTCTCTCGTTGGTTCCACGTCTTCCCGTTTATCCTCAGGACAAATTGCAACCTGTACGGAACAGGAGGTTAAAGGTGCTGATGCTCCAAGTAGGGAGCTTGCTAGTAAAGCGGCTGGAATGGCGAACCCGGGCACAAGGCGATGAGAAATGAGGTGCGTTTTAGAAACCTTTCCCCATCACACGGTGTACCATCTTCTGGGTTTCTCATGCATGTTTTTGATGTAGGAAGATGCCCTTGAACCTGGAGATTTGGGACCCATGCGATGGGTATCATGCAGTATTACTTTAAAGGGTCTGCGTTTGCTCACCCAACCTCACCAAACCTCTCAGCCCCAAGAGTGTCCACCCTTATGTCTGATCCAGCTGTGAGTCTAGATATGGTCAATCCAGGTTGCATCACAGCCCCTGAACGCATTGTGTAAGAATTTCTCTCTCTTTCACTGTCTTTGTTTCATGGGTGTTTCAAAGTAATTTATTTTTATAATGGGGTTTAGCTGCTTTTCACTGCTGTGTTTATGCCGCTTTACACCCACTTGACACACTAACAGAGAGATATCAATACATAGGTTTTACGATTATTATTAGTCAGATATATTCTTGTGCGGTGAATAGGGCGTGTTGAGTCCAGTTCTCTGAGCAAGGAGTAGGTCTTGTCTATTACATATTGGGTTTATGGAATGGTATCTGAGCTAATTTGATACCCTTGTTTTATGTATCACCCCACCTCACCTTTCCCGTTAAGCAGCCATAGTGTGTTTTCTGCATGTGTGACTCTGTTCTGTTTTGTAATTCAGTTCAAGTGTAACGGTTTTTACATTCCCTCTATCAGTCATACCTTATGAGAAGTGTCCTTTTCTGTGTGACTTATTTCACTTAGAATCGTCGTACCTAAATCCACTCATCATGCTGCTACTAGCCTTATGACATTGATTTCATGGCTGAGTGATATTCCATTGTACATAAGGACCACAACTTCTTTACCCATTTTTCTCTTTCCTGGGATATTTAAGGTGGAATGAAGTGGAGGTCCTTGTCAACAGAGCAGCCCTAAACTTTGGGGTGCTTGTGTCTTGCTGATTTTTCATTTTCCCAATTCATACCCCCATGAGTGGAAGTGCCCTATGCTCTCTAAGCTGTGTTTTTCAGATGTTTCAGGGCTCACCGTACACTTCTCCAGAGTGGCTGTTGGCAATTTACATCCCGCCCATCAGTGTAGCAAGGCTCCCATTTCTCCATGGCCTGTCCTGCATTTCTGGTTTTGACACTTTTTTCAGCATGGCCCTTTTGACCGATGGGAAGCGAGACTTGTTTGTAGTGCTGATTTGCCTTTCCAGGTTGCTTGGTTGGCCAAAAAGGGCGTATGCGTTTTTTCCTGAATATATTCAGGAAAAAACGCATACGCCCTTTTTGGCCAAGGGCATCATTGTCAACGTTTTGCCGCTTTTCATGTGCTTTAAATGCAATTCGAATCTACCTCCTGAAATCTCTTTCCTGCAATTCTGCCTTGATTTCAAATCCTCTTCTTTGCCTTCCCTCAATATATTTGTGGACGAGAGTTATCATTTATAACTCTGCAGGTTTGTGAATTGCAGTGCCCTGAACCTCCATTTTACAACTCGTTTTTATGGGAGCTGGCCGCAAAATCGCAGAATGGCTTCAGGCCCTGTTCTGGTTCCGGGGGGCAGGCTGAGCCTGTGGTTAATTCTTCTTTCTGATGGGAAAATAGGGTGACCTGTGCCTGTCCCAACACCAAGAGCTAGTCTCTCGTTGGTTCCACGTCTTCCCGTTTATCCTCAGGACAAATTGCAACCTGTACGGAACAGGAGGTTAAAGGTGCTGATGCTCCAAGTAGGGAGCTTGCTAGTAAAGCGGCTGGAATGGCGAACCCGGGCACAAGGCGATGAGAAATGAGGTGCGTTTTAGAAACCTTTCCCCATCACACTGTGTACCATCTTCTGGGTTTCTCAGGCATGTTTTTGATGTAGGAAGATGCCCTTGAACCTGGAGATTTGGGACCCATGCGATGGGTACCATGCAGTATTACTTTAAAGGGTCTGCGTTTGCTCACCCAACCTCACCAAACCTCTCAGCCCCAAGAGTGTCCACCCTTATGTCTCATCCAGCTGTGGGTCTAGATATGGTCAATCCAGGTTGCATCACAGCCCCTGAACGCATTGTGTAAGAATTCCTCTCTCGTTCACTGTCTTTGTTTCATGGGTTTTTCAAAGTAATTTATTTTCATAATGGGATTTAGCTGCTTTTCACTGCTGTGTTTATGCCGCTTTACACCCACTTGACACACTAACAGAGAGATATCAATACATAGGCTTTACGATTATTACTAGTCAGATATAATCTTGTGCGGTGAATAGGGCGTGTTGAGTCCAGTTCTCTGAGCAAGGAGTAGGTCTTGTCTATTACATATTGGGTTTATGGAACGGTATCTGAGCTAATTTGATACCCTTGTTTTATGTATCACCCCACCTCACCTTTCCCGTTAAGCAGCCATAGTGTGTTTTCTGCATGTGTGACTCTGTTCTGTTTTGTAATTCAGTTCAAGTGTAACGGTTTTTACATTCCCTCTATCAGTGATACCTTATGAGAAGTGTCCTTTTCTGTGTGACTTATTTCACTTAGAATCGTCGTACCTAAATCCACTCATCATGCTGCTACTAGCCTTATGACATTGATTTCATGGCTGAGTGATATTCCATTGTACATAAGGACCACAACTTCTTTACCGATTTTTCTCTTTCCTGGGATATTTAAGGTGGAATGAAGTGGAGGTCCTTGTCAACAGAGCAGCCCTAAACTTTGGGGTGCTTGTGTCTTGCTGATTTTTCATTTTCCCAATTCATACCCCCATGAGTGGAAGTGCCCTATGCTCTCTAAGCTGTGTTTTTCAGATGTTTCAGGACTCACCGTACACTTCTCCAGAGTGGCTGTTGGCAATTTACATCCCGCCCATCAGTGTAGCAAGGCTCCCATTTCTCCATGGCCTGTCCTGCATTTCTGGTTTTGACACTTTTTTCAGCATGGCCCTTTAGACCGATGGGAAGCGAGACTTGTTTGTAGCGCTGATTTGCCTTTCCAGGTTGCTTGGTTGGCCAAAAAGGGCGTATGCGTTTTTTCCTGAATATATTCAGGAAAAAACGCATACGCCCTTTTTGGCCAAGGGCATCATTGTCAACGTTTTGCCGCTTTTCATGTGCTTTAAAGGCGATTCGAATCTACCTCCTGAAATCTCTTTCCTGCAATTCTGCCTTGATTTCAAATCCTCTTCTTTGCCTTCCCTCAATATATTTGTGGACGAGAGTTATCATTTATAACTCTGCAGGTTTGTGAATTGCAGTGCCCTGAACCTCCATTTTACAACTCGTTTTTATGGGAGCTGGCGGCAAAATCGCAGAATGGCTTCAGGCCCTGTTCTGGTTCCGGGGGGCAGGCTGAGCCTGTGGTTAATTCTTCTTTCTGATGGGAAAATAGGGTGACCTGTGCCTGTCCCAACACCAAGAGCTAGTCTCTCGTTGGTTCCACGTCTTCCCGTTTATCCTCAGGACAAATTGCAACCTGTACGGAACAGGAGGTTAAAGGTGCTGATGCTCCAAGTAGGGAGCTTGCTAGTAAAGCGGCTGGAATGGCGAACCCGGGCACAAGGCGATGAGAAATGAGGTGCGTTTTAGAAACCTTTCCCCATCACACTGTGTACCATCTTCTGGGTTTCTCAGGCATGTTTTTGATGTAGGAAGATGCCCTTGAACCTGGAGATTTGGGACCCATGCGATGGGTACCATGCAGTATTACTTTAAAGGGTCTGCGTTTGCTCACCCAACCTCACCAAACCTCTCAGCCCCAAGAGTGTCCACCCTTATGTCTCATCCAGCTGTGGGTCTAGATATGGTCAATCCAGGTTGCATCACAGCCCCTGAACGCATTGTGTAAGAATTCCTCTCTCGTTCACTGTCTTTGTTTCATGGGCTTTTCAAAGTAATTTATTTTCATAATGGGATTTAGCTGCTTTTCACTGCTGTGTTTATGCCGCTTTACACCCACTTGACACACTAACAGAGAGATATCAATACATAGGCTTTACGATTATTACTAGTCAGATATAATCTTGTGCGGTGAATAGGGCGTGTTGAGTCCAGTTCTCTGAGCAAGGAGTAGGTCTTGTCTATTACATATTGGGTTTATGGAACGGTATCTGAGCTAATTTGATACCCTTGTTTTATGTATCACCCCACCTCACCTTTCCCGTTAAGCAGCCATAGTGTGTTTTCTGCATGTGTGACTCTGTTCTGTTTTGTAATTCAGTTCAAGTGTAACGGTTTTTACATTCCCTCTATCAGTCATACCTTATGAGAAGTGTCCTTTTCTGTGTGACTTATTTCACTTAGAATCGTCGTACCTAAATCCACTCATCATGCTGCTACTAGCCTTATGACATTGATTTCATGGCTGAGTGATATTCCATTGTACATAAGGACCACAACTTCTTTACCCATTTTTCTCTTTCCTGGGATATTTAAGGTGGAATGAAGTGGAGGTCCTTGTCAACAGAGCAGCCCTAAACTTTGGGGTGCTTGTGTCTTGCTGATTTTTCATTTTCCCAATTCATACCCCCATGAGTGGAAGTGCCCTATGCTCTCTAAGCTGTGTTTTTCAGATGTTTCAGGACTCACCGTACACTTCTCCAGAGTGGCTGTTGGCAATTTACATCCCGCCCATCAGTGTAGCAAGGCTCCCATTTCTCCATGGCCTGTCCTGCATTTCTGGTTTTGACACTTTTTTCAGCATGGCCCTTTTGACCGATGGGAAGCGAGACTTGTTTGTAGCGCTGATTTGCCTTTCCAGGTTGCTTGGTTGGCCAAAAAGGGCGTATGCGTTTTTTCCTGAATATATTCAGGAAAAAACGCATACGCCCTTTTTGGCCAAGGGCATCATTGTCAACGTTTTGCCGCTTTTCATGTGCTTTAAAGGCGATTCGAATCTACCTCCTGAAATCTCTTTCCTGCAATTCTGCCTTGATTTCAAATCCTCTTCTTGGCCTTCCCTCAATATATTTGTGGACGAGAGTTATCATTTATAACTCTGCAGGTTTGTGAATTGCAGTGCCCTGAACCTCCATTTTACAACTCGTTTTTATGGGAGCTGGCGGCAAAATCGCAGAATGGCTTCAGGCCCTGTTCTGGTTCCGGGGGGCAGGCTGAGCCTGTGGTTAATTCTTCTTTCTGATGGGAAAATAGAGTGACCTGTGCCTGTCCCAAAACCAAGAGCTAGTCTCTCGTTGGTTCCACGTCTTCCCGTTTATCCTCAGGACAAATTGCAACCTGTACGGAACAGGAGGTTAAAGGTGCTGATGCTCCAAGTAGGGAGCTTGCTAGTAAAGCGGCTGGAATGGCGAACCCGGGCACAAGGCGATGAGAAATGAGGTGCGTTTTAGAAACCTTTCCCCATCACACGGTGTACCATCTTCTGGGTTTCTCATGCATGTTTTTGATGTAGGAAGATGCCCTTGAACCTGGAGATTTGGGACCCATGCGATGGGTATCATGCAGTATTACTTTAAAGGGTCTGCGTTTGCTCACCCAACCTCACCAAACCTCTCAGCCCCAAGAGTGTCCACCCTTATGTCTGATCCAGCTGTGAGTCTAGATATGGTCAATCCAGGTTGCATCACAGCCCCTGAACGCATTGTGTAAGAATTTCTCTCTCTTTCACTGTCTTTGTTTCATGGGTGTTTCAAAGTAATTTATTTTTATAATGGGGTTTAGCTGCTTTTCACTGCTGTGTTTATGCCGCTTTACACCCACTTGACACACTAACAGAGAGATATCAATACATAGGTTTTACGATTATTATTAGTCAGATATATTCTTGTGCGGTGAATAGGGCGTGTTGAGTCCAGTTCTCTGAGCAAGGAGTAGGTCTTGTCTATTACATATTGGGTTTATGGAATGGTATCTGAGCTAATTTGATACCCTTGTTTTATGTATCACCCCACCTCACCTTTCCCGTTAAGCAGCCATAGTGTGTTTTCTGCATGTGTGACTCTGTTCTGTTTTGTAATTCAGTTCAAGTGTAACGGTTTTTACATTCCCTCTATCAGTGATACCTTATGAGAAGTGTCCTTTTCTGTGTGACTTATTTCACTTAGAATCGTCGTACCTAAATCCACTCATCATGCTGCTACTAGCCTTATGACATTGATTTCATGGCTGAGTGATATTCCATTGTACATAAGGACCACAACTTCTTTACCCATTTTTCTCTTTCCTGGGATATTTAAGGTGGAATGAAGTGGAGGTCCTTGTCAACAGAGCAGCCCTAAACTTTGGGGTGCTTGTGTCTTGCTGATTTTTCATTTTCCCAATTCATACCCCCATGAGTGGAAGTGCCCTATGCTCTCTAAGCTGTGTTTTTCAGATGTTTCAGGGCTCACCGTACACTTCTCCAGAGTGGCTGTTGGCAATTTACATCCCGCCCATCAGTGTAGCAAGGCTCCCATTTCTCCATGGCCTGTCCTGCATTTCTGGTTTTGACACTTTTCTCAGCATGGCCCTTTTGACCGATGGGAAGCGAGACTTGTTTGTAGCGCTGATTTGCCTTTCCAGGTTGCTTGGTTGGCCAAAAAGGGCGTATGCGTTTTTTCCTGAATATATTCAGGAAAAAACGCATACGCCCTTTTTGGCCAAGGGCATCATTGTCAACGTTTTGCCGCTTTTCATGTGCTTTAAATGCGATTCGAATCTACCTCCTGAAATCTCTTTCCTGCAATTCTGCCTTGATTTCAAATCCTCTTCTTTGCCTTCCCTCAATATATTTGTGGACGAGAGTTATCATTTATAACTCTGCAGGTTTGTGAATTGCAGTGCCCTGAACCTCCATTTTACAACTCGTTTTTATGGGAGCTGGCCGCAAAATCGCAGAATGGCTTCAGGCCTTGTTCTGGTTCCGGGGGGCAGGCTGAGCCTGTGGTTAATTCTTCTTTCTGATGGGAAAATAGAGTGACCTGTGCCTGTCCCAACACCAAGAGCTAGTCTCTCGTTGGTTCCACGTCTTCCCGTTTATCCTCAGGACAAATTGCAACCTGTACGGAACAGGAGGTTAAAGGTGCTGATGCTCCAAGTAGGGAGCTTGCTAGTAAAGCGGCTGGAATGGCGAACCCGGGCACAAGGCGATGAGAAATGAGGTGCGTTTTAGAAACCTTTCCCCATCACACTGTGTACCATCTTCTGGGTTTCTCATGCATGTTTTTGATGTAGGAAGATGCCCTTGAACCTGGAGATTTGGGACCCATGCGATGGGTATCATGCAGTATTACTTTAAAGGGTCTGCGTTTGCTCACCCAACCTCACCAAACCTCTCAGCCCCAAGAGTGTCCACCCTTATGTCTCATCCAGCTGTGGGTCTAGATATGGTCAATCCAGGTTGCATCACAGCCCCTGAACGCATTGTGTAAGAATTCCTCTCTCGTTCACTGTCTTTGTTTCATGGGTTTTTCAAAGTAATTTATTTTCATAATGGGATTTAGCTGCTTTTCACTGCTGTGTTTATGCCGCTTTACACCCACTTGACACACTAACAGAGAGATATCAATACATAGGCTTTACGATTATTACTAGTCAGATATAATCTTGTGCGGTGAATAGGGCGTGTTGAGTCCAGTTCTCTGAGCAAGGAGTAGGTCTTGTCTATTACATATTGGGTTTATGGAACGGTATCTGAGCTAATTTGATACCCTTGTTTTATGTATCACCCCACCTCACCTTTCCCGTTAAGCAGCCATAGTGTGTTTTCTGCATGTGTGACTCTGTTCTGTTTTGTAATTCAGTTCAAGTGTAACGGTTTTTACATTCCCTCTATCAGTGATACCTTATGAGAAGTGTCCTTTTCTGTGTGACTTATTTCACTTAGAATCGTCGTACCTAAATCCACTCATCATGCTGCTACTAGCCTTATGACATTGATTTCATGGCTGAGTGATATTCCATTGTACATAAGGACCACAACTTCTTTACCCATTTTTCTCTTTCCTGGGATATTTAAGGTGGAATGAAGTGGAGGTCCTTGTCAACAGAGCAGCCCTAAACTTTGGGGTGCTTGTGTCTTGCTGATTTTTCATTTTCCCAATTCATACCCCCATGAGTGGAAGTGCCCTATGCTCTCTAAGCTGTGTTTTTCAGATGTTTCAGGACTCACCGTACACTTCTCCAGAGTGGCTGTTGGCAATTTACATCCCGCCCATCAGTGTAGCAAGGCTCCCATTTCTCCATGGCCTGTCCTGCATTTCTGGTTTTGACACTTTTTTCAGCATGGCCCTTTTGACCGATGGGAAGCGAGACTTGTTTGTAGCGCTGATTTGCCTTTCCAGGTTGCTTGGTTGGCCAAAAAGGGCGTATGCGTTTTTTCCTGAATATATTCAGGAAAAAACGCATACGCCCTTTTTGGCCAAGGGCATCATTGTCAACGTTTTGCCGCTTTTCATGTGCTTTAAAGGCGATTCGAATCTACCTCCTGAAATCTCTTTCCTGCAATTCTGCCTTGATTTCAAATCCTCTTCTTTGCCTTCCCTCAATATATTTGTGGACGAGAGTTATCATTTATAACTCTGCAGGTTTGTGAATTGCAGTGCCCTGAACCTCCATTTTACAACTCGTTTTTATGGGAGCTGGCGGCAAAATCGCAGAATGGCTTCAGGCCCTGTTCTGGTTCCGGGGGGCAGGCTGAGCCTGTGGTTAATTCTTCTTTCTGATGGGAAAATAGAGTGACCTGTGCCTGTCCCAACACCAAGAGCTAGTCTCTCGTTGGTTCCACGTCTTCCCGTTTATCCTCAGGACAAATTGCAACCTGTACGGAACAGGAGGTTAAAGGTGCTGATGCTCCAAGTAGGGAGCTTGCTAGTAAAGCGGCTGGAATGGCGAACCCGGGCACAAGGCGATGAGAAATGAGGTGCGTTTTAGAAACCTTTCCCCATCACACGGTGTACCATCTTCTGGGTTTCTCATGCATGTTTTTGATGTAGGAAGATGCCCTTGAACCTGGAGATTTGGGACCCATGCGATGGGTATCATGCAGTATTACTTTAAAGGGTCTGCGTTTGCTCACCCAACCTCACCAAACCTCTCAGCCCCAAGAGTGTCCACCCTTATGTCTGATCCAGCTGTGAGTCTAGATATGGTCAATCCAGGTTGCATCACAGCCCCTGAACGCATTGTGTAAGAATTTCTCTCTCTTTCACTGTCTTTGTTTCATGGGTGTTTCAAAGTAATTTATTTTTATAATGGGGTTTAGCTGCTTTTCACTGCTGTGTTTATGCCGCTTTACACCCACTTGACACACTAACAGAGAGATATCAATACATAGGTTTTACGATTATTATTAGTCAGATATATTCTTGTGCGGTGAATAGGGCGTGTTGAGTCCAGTTCTCTGAGCAAGGAGTAGGTCTTGTCTATTACATATTGGGTTTATGGAATGGTATCTGAGCTAATTTGATACCCTTGTTTTATGTATCACCCCACCTCACCTTTCCCGTTAAGCAGCCATAGTGTGTTTTCTGCATGTGTGACTCTGTTCTGTTTTGTAATTCAGTTCAAGTGTAACGGTTTTTACATTCCCTCTATCAGTGATACCTTATGAGAAGTGTCCTTTTCTGTGTGACTTATTTCACTTAGAATCGTCGTACCTAAATCCACTCATCATGCTGCTACTAGCCTTATGACATTGATTTCATGGCTGAGTGATATTCCATTGTACATAAGGACCACAACTTCTTTACCCATTTTTCTCTTTCCTGGGATATTTAAGGTGGAATGAAGTGGAGGTCCTTGTCAACAGAGCAGCCCTAAACTTTGGGGTGCTTGTGTCTTGCTGATTTTTCATTTTCCCAATTCATACCCCCATGAGTGGAAGTGCCCTATGCTCTCTAAGCTGTGTTTTTCAGATGTTTCAGGACTCACCGTATACTTCTCCAGAGTGGCTGTTGGCAATTTACATCCCGCCCATCAGTGTAGCAAGGCTCCCATTTCTCCATGGCCTGTCCTGCATTTCTGGTTTTGACACTTTTTTCAGCATGGCCCTTTTGACCGATGGGAAGCGAGACTTCTTTGTAGCGCTGATTTGCCTTTCCAGGTTGCTTGGTTGGCCAAAAAGGGCGTATGCGTTTTTTCCTGAATATATTCAGGAAAAAACGCATACGCCCTTTTTGGCCAAGGGCATCATTGTCAACGTTTTGCCGCTTTTCATGTGCTTTAAAGGCGATTCGAATCTACCTCCTGAAATCTCTTTCCTGCAATTCTGCCTTGATTTCAAATCCTCTTCTTTGCCTTCCCTCAATATATTTGTGGACGACAGTTATCATTTATAACTCTGCAGGTTTGTGAATTGCAGTGCCCTGAACCTCCATTTTACAACTCGTTTTTATGGGAGCTGGCCGCAAAATCGCAGAATGGCTTCAGGCCCTGTTCTGGTTCCGGGGGGCAGGCTGAGCCTGTGGTTAATTCTTCTTTCTGATGGGAAAATAGAGTGACCTGTGCCTGTCCCAACACCAAGAGCTAGTCTCTCGTTGGTTCCACGTCTTCCCGTTTATCCTCAGGACAAATTGCAACCTGTACGGAACAGGAGGTTAAAGGTGCTGATGCTCCAAGTAGGGAGCTTGCTAGTAAAGCGGCTGGAATGGCGATCCCGGGCACAAGGCGATGAGAAATGAGGTGCGTTTTAGAAACCTTTCCCCATCACACTGTGTACCATCTTCTGGGTTTCTCATGCATGTTTTTGATGTAGGAAGATGCCCTTGAACCTGGAGATTTGGGACCCATGCGATGGGTACCATGCAGTATTACTTTAAAGGGTCTGCGTTTGCTCACCCAACCTCACCAAACCTCTCAGCCCCAAGAGTGTCCACCCTTATGTCTCATCCAGCTGTGGGTCTAGATATGGTCAATCCAGGTTGCATCACAGCCCCTGAACGCATTGTGTAAGAATTCCTCTCTCGTTCACTGTCTTTGTTTCATGGGCTTTTCAAAGTAATTTATTTTCATAATGGGATTTAGCTGCTTTTCACTGCTGTGTTTATGCCGCTTTACACCCACTTGACACACTAACAGAGAGATATCAATACATAGGCTTTACGATTATTACTAGTCAGATATAATCTTGTGCGGTGAATAGGGCGTGTTGAGTCCAGTTCTCTGAGCAAGGAGTAGGTCTTGTCTATTACATATTGGGTTTATGGAACGGTATCTGAGCTAATTTGATACCCTTGTTTTATGTATCACCCCACCTCACCTTTCCCGTTAAGCAGCCATAGTGTGTTTTCTGCATGTGTGACTCTGTTCTGTTTTGTAATTCAGTTCAAGTGTAACGGTTTTTACATTCCCTCTATCAGTCATACCTTATGAGAAGTGTCCTTTTCTGTGTGACTTATTTCACTTAGAATCGTCGTACCTAAATCCACTCATCATGCTGCTACTAGCCTTATGACATTGATTTCATGGCTGAGTGATATTCCATTGTACATAAGGACCACAACTTCTTTACCCATTTTTCTCTTTCCTGGGATATTTAAGGTGGAATGAAGTGGAGGTCCTTGTCAACAGAGCAGCCCTAAACTTTGGGGTGCTTGTGTCTTGCTGATTTTTCATTTTCCCAATTCATACCCCCATGAGTGGAAGTGCCCTATGCTCTCTAAGCTGTGTTTTTCAGATGTTTCAGGACTCACCGTACACTTCTCCAGAGTGGCTGTTGGCAATTTACATCCCGCCCATCAGTGTAGCAAGGCTCCCATTTCTCCATGGCCTGTCCTGCATTTCTGGTTTTGACACTTTTTTCAGCATGGCCCTTTTGACCGATGGGAAGCGAGACTTGTTTGTAGCGCTGATTTGCCTTTCCAGGTTGCTTGGTTGGCCAAAAAGGGCGTATGCGTTTTTTCCTGAATATATTCAGGAAAAAACGCATACGCCCTTTTTGGCCAAGGGCATCATTGTCAACGTTTTGCCGCTTTTCATGTGCTTTAAAGGCGATTCGAATCTACCTCCTGAAATCTCTTTCCTGCAATTCTGCCTTGATTTCAAATCCTCTTCTTTGCCTTCCCTCAATATATTTGTGGACGAGAGTTATCATTTATAACTCTGCAGGTTTGTGAATTGCAGTGCCCTGAACCTCCATTTTACAACTCGTTTTAATGGGAGCTGGCGGCAAAATCGCAGAATGGCTTCAGGCCCTGTTCTGGTTCCGGGGGGCAGGCTGAGCCTGTGGTTAATTCTTCTTTCTGATGGGAAAATAGAGTGACCTGTGCCTGTCCCAACACCAAGAGCTAGTCTCTCGTTGGTTCCACGTCTTCCCGTTTATCCTCAGGACAAATTGCAACCTGTACGGAACAGGAGGTTAAAGGTGCTGATGCTCCAAGTAGGGAGCTTGCTAGTAAAGCGGCTGGAATGGCGAACCCGGGCAAAAGGTGATGAGAAATGAGGTGCGTTTTAGAAACCTTTCCCCATCACACGGTGTACCATCTTCTGGGTTTCTCATGCATGTTTTTGATGTAGGAAGATGCCCTTGAACCTGGAGATTTGGGACCCATGCGATGGGTATCATGCAGTATTACTTTAAAGGGTCTGCATTTGCTCACCCGACCTCACCAAACCTCTCAGCCCCAAGAGTGTCCACCCTTATGTCTGATCCAGCTGTGAGTCTAGATATGGTCAATCCAGGTTGCATCACAGCCCCTGAACGCATTGTGTAAGAATTTCTCTCTCTTTCACTGTCTTTGTTTCATGGGTGTTTCAAAGTAATTTATTTTTATAATGGGGTTTAGCTGCTTTTCACTGCTGTGTTTATGCCGCTTTACACCCACTTGACACACTAACAGAGAGATATCAATACATAGGTTTTACGATTATTATTAGTCAGATATATTCTTGTGCGGTGAATAGGGCGTGTTGAGTCTAGTTCTCTGAGCAAGGAGTAGGTCTTGTCTATTACATATTGGGTTTATGGAATGGTATCTGAGCTAATTTGATACCCTTGTTTTATGTATCACCCCACCTCACCTTTCCCGTTAAGCAGCCATAGTGTGTTTTCTGCATGTGTGACTCTGTTCTGTTTTGTAATTCAGTTCAAGTGTAACGGTTTTTACATTCCCTCTATCAGTGATACCTTATGAGAAGTGTCCTTTTCTGTGTGACTTATTTCACTTAGAATCGTCGTACCTAAATCCACTCATCATGCTGCTACTAGCCTTATGACATTGATTTCATGGCTGAGTGATATTCCATTGTACATAAGGACCACAACTTCTTTACCCATTTTTCTCTTTCCTGGGATATTTAAGGTGGAATGAAGTGGAGGTCCTTGTCAACAGAGCAGCCCTAAACTTTGGGGTGCTTGTGTCTTGCTGATTTTTCATTTTCCCAATTCATACCCCCATGAGTGGAAGTGCCCTATGCTCTCTAAGCTGTGTTTTTCAGATGTTTCAGGACTCACCGGACACTTCCCCAGAGTGGCTCTTGGCAATTTACATCCCGCCCATCAGTGTAGCAAGGCTCCCATTTCTCCATGGCCTGTCCTGCATTTCTGGTTTTGACACTTTTTTCAGCATGGCCCTTTTGACCGATGGGAAGCGAGACTTGTTTGTAGCGCTGATTTGCCTTTCCAGGTTGCTTGGTTGGCCAAAAAGGGCGTTTGCGTTTTTTCCTGAATATATTCAGGAAAAAACGCATACGCCCTTTTTGGCCAAGGGCATCATTGTCAACGTTTTGCCGCTTTTCATGTGCTTTAAATGCGATTCGAATCTACCTCCTGAAATCTCTTTCCTGCAATTCTGCCTTGATTTCAAATCCTCTTCTTTGCCTTCCCTCAATATATTTGTGGACGAGAGTTATCATTTATAACTCTGCAGGTTTGTGAATTGCAGTGCCCTGAACCTCCATTTTACAACTCGTTTTTATGGGAGCTGGCGGCAAAATCGCAGAATGGCTTCAGGCCCTGTTCTGGTTCCGGGGGGCAGGCTGAGCCTGTGGTTAATTCTTCTTTCTGATGGGAAAATAGAGTGACCTGTGCCTGTCCCAACACCAAGAGCTAGTCTCTCGTTGGTTCCACGTCTTCCCGTTTATCCTCAGGACAAATTGCAACCTGTACGGAACAGGAGGTTAAAGGTGCTGATGCTCCAAGTAGGGAGCTTGCTAGTAAAGCGGCTGGAATGGCGAACCCGGGCACAAGGCGATGAGAAATGAGGTGCGTTTTAGAAACCTTTCCCCATCACACTGTGTACCATCTTCTGGGTTTCTCATGCATGTTTTTGATGTAGGAAGATGCCCTTGAAGCTGGAGATTTGGGACCCATGCGATGGGTACCATGCAGTATTACTTTAAAGGGTCTGCGTTTGCTCACCCAACCTCACCAAACCTCTCAGCCCCAAGAGTGTCCACCCTTATGTCTCATCCAGCTGTGGGTCTAGATATGGTCAATCCAGGTTGCATCACAGCCCCTGAACGCATTGTGTAAGAATTCCTCTCTCTTTCACTGTCTTTGTTTCATGGGTTTTTCAAAGTAATTTATTTTCATAATGGGATTTAGCTGCTTTTCACTGCTGTGTTTATGCCGCTTTACACCCACTTGACACACTAACAGAGAGATATCAATACATAGGCTTTACGATTATTACTAGTCAGATATAATCTTGTGCGGTGAATAGGGCGTGTTGAGTCCAGTTCTCTGAGCAAGGAGTAGGTCTTGTCTATTACATATTGGGTTTATGGAACGGTATCTGAGCTAATTTGATACCCTTGTTTTATGTATCACCCCACCTCACCTTTCCCGTTAAGCAGCCATAGTGTGTTTTCTGCATGTGTGACTCTGTTCTGTTTTGTAATTCAGTTCAAGTGTAACGGTTTTTACATTCCCTCTATCAGTGATACCTTATGAGAAGTGTCCTTTTCTGTGTGACTTATTTCACTTAGAATCGTCGTACCTAAATCCACTCATCATGCTGCTACTAGCCTTATGACATTGATTTCATGGCTGAGTGATATTCCATTGTACATAAGGACCACAACTTCTTTACCCATTTTTCTCTTTCCTGGGATATTTAAGGTGGAATGAAGTGGAGGTCCTTGTCAACAGAGCAGCCCTAAACTTTGGGGTGCTTGTGTCTTGCTGATTTTTCATTTTCCCAATTCATACCCCCATGAGTGGAAGTGCCCTATGCTCTCTAAGCTGTGTTTTTCAGATGTTTCAGGACTCACCGTACACATCTCCAGAGTGGCTGTTGGCAATTTACATCCCGCCCATCAGTGTAGCAAGGCTCCCATTTCTCCATGGCCTGTCCTGCATTTCTGGTTTTGACACTTTTTTCAGCATGGCCCTTTTGACCGATGGGAAGCGAGACTTGTTTGTAGCGCTGATTTGCCTTTCCAGGTTGCTTGGTTGGCCAAAAAGGGCGTATGCGTTTTTTCCTGAATATATTCAGGAAAAAACGCATACGCCCTTTTTGGCCAAGGGCATCATTTTCAACGTTTTGCCGCTTTTCATGTGCTTTAAAGGCGATTCGAATCTACCTCCTGAAATCTCTTTCCTGCAATTCTGCCTTGATTTCAAATCCTCTTCTTTGCCTTCCCTCAATATATTTGTGGACGAGAGTTATCATTTATAACTCTGCAAGTTTGTGAATTGCAGTGCCCTGAACCTCCATTTTACAACTCGTTTTTATGGGAGCTGGCAGCAAAATCGCAGAATGGCTTCAGGCCCTGTTCTGGTTCCGGGGGGCAGGCTGAGCCTGTGGTTAATTCTTCTTTCTGATGGGAAAATAGAGTGACCTGTGCCTGTCCCAACACCAAGAGCTAGTCTCTCGTTGGTTCCACGTCTTCCCGTTTATCCTCAGGACAAATTGCAACCTGTACGGAACAGGAGGTTAAAGGTGCTGATGCTCCAAGTAGGGAGCTTGCTAGTAAAGCGGCTGGAATGGCCAACCCGGGCACAAGGCGATGAGAAATGAGGTGCGTTTTAGAAACCTTTCCCCATCACACGGTGTACCATCTTCTGGGTTTCTCATGCATGTTTTTGATGTAGGAAGATGCCCTTGAACCTGGAGATTTGGGACCCATGCGATGGGTATCATGCAGTATTACTTTAAAGGGTCTGCGTTTGCTCACCCAACCTCACCAAACCTCTCAGCCCCAAGAGTGTCCACCCTTATGTCTGATCCAGCTGTGAGTCTAGATATGGTCAATCCAGGTTGCATCACAGCCCCTGAACGCATTGTGTAAGAATTTCTCTCTCTTTCACTGTCTTTGTTTCATGGGTGTTTCAAAGTAATTTATTTTTATAATGGGGTTTAGCTGCTTTTCACTGCTGTGTTTATGCCGCTTTACACCCACTTGACACACTAACAGAGAGATATCAATACATAGGTTTTAAGATTATTACTAGTCAAATATATTCTTGTGCGGTGAATAGGGCGTGTTGAGTCCAGTTCTCTGAGCAAGGAGTAGGTCTTGTCTATTACATATTGGGTTTATGGAACGGTATCTGAGCTAATTTGATACCCTTGTTTTATGTATCACCCCACCTCACCTTTCCCGTTAAGCAGCCATAGTGTGTTTTCTGCATGTGTGACTCTGTTCTGTTTTGTAATTCAGTTCAAGTGTAACGGTTTTTACATTCCCTCTATCAGTGATACCTTATGAGAAGTGTCCTTTTCTGTGTGACTTATTTCACTTAGAATCGTCGTTCCTAAATCCACTCATCATGCTGCTACTAGCCTTATGACATTGATTTCATGGCTGAGTGATATTCCATTGTACATAAGGACCACAACTTCTTTACCCATTTTTCTCTTTCCTGGGATATTTAAGGTGGAATGAAGTGGAGGTCCTTGTCAACAGAGCAGCCCTAAACTTTGGGGTGCTTGTGTCTTGCTGATTTTTCATTTTCCCAATTCATACCCCCATGAGTGGAAGTGCCCTATGCTCTCTAAGCTGTGTTTTTCAGATGTTTCAGGACTCACCGTACACTTCTCCAGAGTGGCTGTTGGCAATTTACATCCCGCCCATCAGTGTAGCAAGGCTCCCATTTCTCCATGGCCTGTCCTGCATTTCTGGTTTTGACACTTTTTTCAGCATGGCCCTTTTGACCGATGGGAAGCGAGACTTCTTTGTAGCGCTGATTTGCCTTTCCAGGTTGCTTGGTTGGCCAAAAAGGGCGTATGCGTTTTTTCCTGAATATATTCAGGAAAAAACGCATACGCCCTTTTTGGCCAAGGGCATCATTGTCAACGTTTTGCCGCTTTTCATGTGCTTTAAAGGCGATTCGAATCTACCTCCTGAAATCTCTTTCCTGCAATTCTGCCTTGATTTCAAATCCTCTTCTTTGCCTTCCCTCAATATATTTGTGGACGAGAGTTATCATTTATAACTCTGCAGGTTTGTGAATTGCAGTGCCCTGAACCTCCATTTTACAACTCGTTTTTATGGGAGCTGGCCGCAAAATCGCAGAATGGCTTCAGGCCCTGTTCTGGTTCCGGGGGGCAGGCTGAGCCTGTGGTTAATTCTTCTTTCTGATGGGAAAATAGAGTGACCTGTGCCTGTCCCAACACCAAGAGCTAGTCTCTCGTTGGTTCCACGTCTTCCCGTTTATCCTCAGGACAAATTGCAACCTGTACGGAACAGGAGGTTAAAGGTGCTGATGCTCCAAGTAGGGAGCTTGCTAGTAAAGCGGCTGGAATGGCGAACCCGGGCACAAGGCGATGAGAAATGAGGTGCGTTTTAGAAACCTTTCCCCATCACACGGTGTACCATCTTCTGGGTTTCTCATGCATGTTTTTGATGTAGGAAGATGCCCTTGAACCTGGAGATTTGGGACCCATGCGATGGGTATCATGCAGTATTACTTTAAAGGGTCTGCGTTTGCTCACCCAACCTCACCAAACCTCTCAGCCCCAAGAGTGTCCACCCTTATGTCTGATCCAGCTGTGAGTCTAGATATGGTCAATCCAGGTTGCATCACAGCCCCTGAACGCATTGTGTAAGAATTTCTCTCTCTTTCACTGTCTTTGTTTCATGGGTGTTTCAAAGTAATTTATTTTTATAATGGGGTTTAGCTGCTTTTCACTGCTGTGTTTATGCCGCTTTACACCCACTTGACACACTAACAGAGAGATATCAATACATAGGTTTTACGATTATTACTAGTCAGATATATTCTTGTGCGGTGAATAGGGCGTGTTGAGTCCAGTTCTCTGAGCAAGAAGTAGGTCTTGTCTATTACATATTGGGTTTATGGAACGGTATCTGAGCTAATTTGATACCCTTGTTTTATGTATCACCCCACCTCACCTTTCCCGTTAAGCAGCCATAGTGTGTTTTCTGCATGTGTGACTCTGTTCTGTTTTGTAATTCAGTTCAAGTGTAACGGTTTTTACATTCCCTCTATCAGTGATACCTTATGAGAAGTGTCCTTTTCTGTGTGACTTATTTCACTTAGAATCGTCGTTCCTAAATCCACTCATCATGCTGCTACTAGCCTTATGACATTGATTTCATGGCTGAGTGATATTCCATTGTACATAAGGACCACAACTTCTTTACCCATTTTTCTCTTTCCTGGGATATTTAAGGTGGAATGAAGTGGAGGTCCTTGTCAACAGAGCAGCCCTAAACTTTGGGGTGCTTGTGTCTTGCTGATTTTTCATTTTCCCAATTCATACCCCCATGAGTGGAAGTGCCCTATGCTCTCTAAGCTGTGTTTTTCAGATGTTTCAGGACTCACCGTACACTTCTCCAGAGTGGCTGTTGGCAATTTACATCCCACCCATCAGTGTAGCAAGGCTCCCATTTCTCCATGGCCTGTCCTGCATTTCTGGTTTTGACACTTTTTTCAGCATGGCCCTTTAGACCGATGGGAAGCGAGACTTGTTTGTAGCGCTGATTTGCCTTTCCAGGTTGCTTGGTTGGCCAAAAAGGGCGTATGCGTTTTTTCCTGAATATATTCAGGAAAAAACGCATACGCCCTTTTTGGCCAAGGGCATCATTGTCAACGTTTTGCCGCTTTTCATGTGCTTTAAAGGCGATTCGAATCTACCTCCTGAAATCTCTTTCCTGCAATTCTGCCTTGATTTCAAATCCTCTTCTTTGCCTTCCCTCAATATATTTGTGGACGAGAGTTATCATTTATAACTCTGCAGGTTTGTGAATTGCAGTGCCCTGAACCTCCATTTTACAACTCGTTTTTATGGGAGCTGGCCGCAAAATCGCAGAATGGCTTCAGGCCCTGTTCTGGTTCCGGGGGGCAGGCTGAGCCTGTGGTTAATTCTTCTTTCTGATGGGAAAATAGAGTGACCTGTGCCTGTCCCAACACCAAGAGCTAGTCTCTCGTTGGTTCCACGTCTTCCCGTTTATCCTCAGGACAAATTGCAACCTGTACGGAACAGGAGGTTAAAGGTGCTGATGCTCCAAGTAGGGAGCTTGCTAGTAAAGCGGCTGGAATGGCGAACCCGGGCACAAGGCGATGAGAAATGAGGTGCGTTTTAGAAACCTTTCCCCATCACACGGTGTACCATCTTCTGGGTTTCTCATGCATGTTTTTGATGTAGGAAGATGCCCTTGAACCTGGAGATTTGGGACCCATGCGATGGGTACCATGCAGTATTACTTTAAAGGGTCTGCGTTTGCTCACCCAACCTCACCAAACCTCTCAGCCCCAAGAGTGTCCACCCTTATGTCTGATCCAGCTGTGAGTCTAGATATGGTCAATCCAGGTTGCATCACAGCCCCTGAACGCATTGTGTAAGAATTTCTCTCTCTTTCACTGTCTTTGTTTCATGGGTGTTTCAAAGTAATTTATTTTTATAATGGGGTTTAGCTGCTTTTCACTGCTGTGTTTATGCCGCTTTACACCCACTTGACACACTAACAGAGAGATATCAATACATAGGTTTTACGATTATTACTAGTCAGATATATTCTTGTGCGGTGAATAGGGCGTGTTGAGTCCAGTTCTCTGAGCAAGAAGTAGGTCTTGTCTATTACATATTGGGTTTATGGAACGGTATCTGAGCTAATTTGATACCCTTGTTTTATGTATCACCCCACCTCACCTTTCCCGTTAAGCAGCCATAGTGTGTTTTCTGCATGTGTGACTCTGTTGTGTTTTGTAATTCAGTTCAAGTGTAACGGTTTTTACATTCCCTCTATCAGTGATACCTTATGAGAAGTGTCCTTTTCTGTGTGACTTATTTCACTTAGAATCGTCGTTCCTAAATCCACTCATCATGCTGCTACTAGCCTTATGACATTGATTTCATGGCTGAGTGATATTCCATTGTACATAAGGACCACAACTTCTTTACCCATTTTTCTCTTTCCTGGGATATTTAAGGTGGAATGAAGTGGAGGTCCTTGTCAACAGAGCAGCCCTAAACTTTGGGGTGCTTGTGTCTTGCTGATTTTTCATTTTCCCAATTCATACCCCCATGAGTGGAAGTGCCCTATGCTCTCTAAGCTGTGTTTTTCAGATGTTTCAGGACTCACCGTACACTTCTCCAGAGTGGCTGTTGGCAATTTACATCCCACCCATCAGTGTAGCAAGGCTCCCATTTCTCCATGGCCTGTCCTGCATTTCTGGTTTTGACACTTTTTTCAGCATGGCCCTTTTGACCGATGGGAAGCGAGACTTGTTTG